>NW_026290850.1:0-56918 GCF_023373465.1 Oncorhynchus keta
TTTACTCTGAAGATCACATGCTATAACTGACTGAGTTGATGTGATACTGTCCTATTGATCACATCATACTGTCCTATTGATCACATCATACTGTCCTATTGATCACATCATACTGTCCTATTGATCACATCATATTGATCACATCATATAACTGACTGAGTTGATGTGATACTGTCCTATTGATCACATCATACTGTCCTATTGATCACATCATACTGTCCTATTGATCACATCATACTATCCTATTGATCACATCATACTGTCCTATTGATCACATCATACTGTCTTATTGATCACATCACACTGTCTTATTGATCACATCATACTGTCCTATTGATTACATCATACTGTCCTATTGATCACATCATACTGTCCTATTGATCACATCATACTGTCCTATTGATCACATCATACTGTCCTATTGATCACATCATACTGTCCTATTGATCACATCATACTGTCCTATTGATCACATCATACTGTCCTATTGATCACATCATACTGTCCTATTGATCACATCATACTGTCCTATTGATCACATCATACTGTCCTATTGATCACATCATACTGTCCTATTGATCACATCATATTGATCACATCATATAACTGACTGAGTTGATGTGATACTGTCCTATTGATCACATCATACTGTCCTATTGATCACATCATACTGTCCTATTGATCACATCATACTATCCTATTGATCACATCATACTGTCTTATTGATCACATCACACTGTCTTATTGATCACATCATACTGTCCTATTGATTACATCATACTGTCCTATTGATCACATCATACTGTCCTATTGATCACATCATACTGTCCTATTGATCACATCATACTGTCCTATTGATCACATCATACTGTCCTATTGATCACATCATACTGTCCTATTGATCACATCATACTGTCCTATTGATCACATCATATAACTGACTGAGTTGATGTGATACTGTCTTATTGATCACATCACACTGTCTTATTGATCACATCATACTGTCCTATTGATCACATCATACTGTCCTATTGATCACATCATACTGTCCTATTGATCACATCATACTGTCCTATTGATCACATCATACTGTCCTATTGATCACATCATACTGTCCTATTGATCACATCATACTGTCCTATTGATCACATCATACTGTCCTATTGATCACATCATACTGTCCTATTGATCACATCCTATAACTGACTGAGTTGATGTGATACTGTCCTATTGATCACATCATACTGTCCTATTGATCACATCATACTGTCCTATTGATCACATCATACTGTCCTATTGATCACATCATATTGATCACATCATATAACTGACTGAGTTGATGTGATACTGTCCTATTGATCACATCATACTGTCCTATTGATCACACCATACTGTCCTATTGATCACATCATACTGTCCTATTGATCACATCATAATAACTGACTGAGTTGATGTGATACTGTCCTATTGATCACACCATACTGTCCTATTGATCACACCATACTGTCCTATTGATCACATCATACTGTCCTATTGATCACATCATACTGTCCTATTGATCACATCATACTGTCCTATTGATCACATCATACTGTCCTATTGATCACACCATACTGTCCTATTGATCACATCATACTGTCCTATTGATCACATCATACTGTCCTATTGATCACATCCTATAACTGACTGAGTTGATGTGATACTGTCCTATTGATCACATCACACTGTCCTATTGATCACATCATACTGTCCTATTGATCACATCATACTGTCCTATTGATCACATCATACTGTCCTATTGATCACATCATACTGTCCTATTGATCACATCATACTGTCCTATTGATCACATCATACTGTCCTATTGATCACATCATACTGTCCTATTGATCACATCATACTGTCTTATTGATCACATCATACCGTCCTATTGATCACATCATACTGTCCTATTGATCACATCATACTGTCCTATTGATCACATCATACTGTCTGTCCTATTGATCACATCATACTGTCCTATTGATCACATCATACTGTCCTATTGATCACATCATACTGTCCTATTGATCACATCATACTGTCCTATTGATCACACCATACTGTCCTATTGATCACATCATACTGTCCTATTGATCACATCATATAACTGACTGAGTTGATGTGATACTGTCCTATTGATCACATCATACTGTCCTATTGATCACATCATACTGTCCTATTGATCACATCATACTGTCCTATTGATCACATCATACTGTCCTATTGATCACACCATACTGTCCTATTGATCACATCATACTGTCCTATTGATCACATCATACTGTCCTATTGATCACATCATACTGTCCTATTGATCACACCATACTGTCCTATTGATCACATCATACTGTCCTATTGATCACATCATACTGTCCTATTGATCACATCATACTGTCCTATTGATCACATCATACTGTCTTATTGATCACATCATACTGTCCTATTGATCACATCATACTGTCCTATTGATCACATCATACTGTCTTATTGATCACATCATATAACTGACTGAGTTGATGTGTTACTGTCCTATTGATCACATCACACTGTCTTATTGATCACATCATACTGTCCTATTGATCACATCATACTGTCCTATTGATCACATCATACTGTCCTATTGATCACATCATACTGTCTTATTGATCACATCATACTGTCCTATTGATCACATCATACTGTCCTATTGATCACATCATACTGTCCTATTGATCACATCATACTGTCCTATTGATCACATCATACTGTCCTATTGATCACATCATATAACTGACTGAGTTGATGTGTTACTGTCCTATTGATCACATCATATAACTGACTGAGTTGATGTGTTACTGTCCTATTGATCACATCACACTGTCTTATTGATCACATCATACTGTCCTATTGATCACATCATACTGTCCTATTGATCACATCATACTGTCCTATTGATCACATCATACTGTCCTATTGATCACATCATACTGTCCTATTGATCACATCATACTGTCCTATTGATCACATCCTATAACTGACTGAGTTGATGTGATACTGTCTTATTGATCACATCATACTGTCCTATTGATCACATCATACTGTCCTATTGATCACATCATATTGATCACATCATATAACTGACTGAGTTGATGTGATACTGTCTTATTGATCACATCATACTGTCCTATTGATCACATCATACTGTCCTATTGATCACATCATACTGTCCTATTGATCACATCATATTGATCACATCATATAACTGACTGAGTTGATGTGATACTGTCTTATTGATCACATCATACTGTCCTATTGATCACATCATACTGTCCTATTGATCACATCATACTGTCCTATTGATCACATCATAATAACTGACTGAGTTGATGTGATACTGTCTTATTGATCACATCATACTGTCCTATTGATCACATCATACTGTCCTATTGATCACATCATACTGTCCTATTGATCACATCATACTGTCCTATTGATCACATCATACTGTCCTATTGATCACATCATACTGTCCTATTGATCACATCATACTGTCCTATTGATCACATCATACTGTCCTATTGATCACATCATACTGTCCTATTGATCACATCCTATAACTGACTGAGTTGATGTGATACTGTCCTGTTAATGCTAAACTGAATCTCTATACAACATGACAAAATGTCTGTCTGTCTGTCTGTCTGTCTGTCTGTCTGTCTGTCTGTCTGTCTGTCTGTCTGTCTGTCTGTCTGCCTGCCTGCCTGCCTGCCTGCCTGCCTGCCTGCCTGCCTGCCTGCCTGCCTGTCTGCCTGTCTGTAAGAAGCATTATGATTTAAATAATATTTGTAAGGGACAGATGGAACCTTCTACTGTAAAATCAGTTGAGCACCCCGTCATAGAATGACCTCAAAATAATGATTACTACCACAAATAACAATAACTGTAGCGACCTTGTGTTTATAAAGGTAGATATCGACTTTGCTTTTGAGGCACAATCGATCCCACACAGGGCTATGGGTTTAGAAGGTTGCGGGTTCACTGACGACCACAGAGGAGCTCTACCTGCCTGATTCGTTACACTACGATCAGAGCCGACCAGAAGGTTGAGGGTTCACTGACGACCACAGAGGAGCTCTACCTGCCTGATTCGTTACACTACGATCAGAGCCGACCAGAAGGTTGAGGGTTCACTGACGACCACAGAGGAGCTCTACCTGCCTGATTCGTTACACTACGATCAGAGCCGACCAGAAGGTTGAGGGTTCACTGACGACCACAGAGGAGCTCTACCTGCCTGATTCGTTACACTACGATCAGAGCCGACCAGAAGGTTGAGGGTTCACTGACGACCACAGAGGAGCTCTACCTGCCTGATTTGTTACACTACGATCAGAGCCGACCAGAAGGTTGAGGGTTCACTGACGACCACAGAGGAGCTCTACCTGCCTGTATCGTTACACTACGATCAGAGCCGACCAGAAGGTTGAGGGTTCACTGACGACCACAGAGGAGCTCTACCTGCCTGATTTGTTACACTACGATCAGAGCCGACCAGAAGGTTGAGGGTTCACTGACGACCACAGAGGAGCTCTACCTGCCTGATTCGTTACACTACGATCAGAGCCGACCAGAAGGTTGAGGGTTCACTGACGACCACAGAGGAGCTCTACCTGCCTGATTCGTTACACTACGATCAGAGCCGACCAGAAGGTTGAGGGTTCACTGACGACCACAGAGGAGCTCTACCTGCCTGATTCGTTACACTACGATCAGAGCCGACCAGAAGGTTGAGGGTTCACTGACGACCACAGAGGAGCTCTACCTGCCTGATTCGTTACACTACGATCAGAGCCGACCAGAAGGTTGAGGGTTCACTGACGACCACCGAGGAGCTCTACCTGCCTGATTCGTTACACTACGATCAGAGCCGACCAGAAGGTTAAGGGTTCACTGACGACCACAGAGGAGCTCTACCTGCCTGATTCGTTACACTACGATCAGAGCCGACCAGAAGGTTGAGGGTTCACTGACGACCACAGAGGAGCTCTACCTGCCTGATTCGTTACACTACGATCAGAGCCGACCAGAAGGTTGAGGGTTCACTGACGACCACAGAGGAGCTCTACCTGCCTGATTCGTTACACTACGATCAGAGCCGACCAGAAGGTTGAGGGTTCACTGACGACCACAGAGGAGCTCTACCTGCCTGATTCGTTACACTACGATCAGAGCCGACCAGAAGGTTGAGGGTTCACTGACGACCACAGAGGAGCTCTACCTGCCTGATTCGTTACACTACGATCAGAGCCGGCTGCAGACAATCATCAGCTAGGAGGAAATCAGATTTTCAACATTTTGTTGAACACTATTTATAATGATATAAAATATATGAAACAAATTTCCCAAATCAACAGGTTTCTGTGCCACACAACCAATAAACAAAGGATACTGACTTCGGGCACTTCAATATCATGTTTTACGTTTTCTAGACGACAATACATCGATTATGTCAATCTGGACAAACAGAACACACATCCCTCCCTACCTTATAGGTTTACCCAGTATAGAAGGCTTGGCTTGACAATCTCTGAATGTCATTAAAAAAATATATGTTTTGTAAAAGATGACTCTTTCCATTCATCAATTGGCTGCTGCACAGGGGCGGCAGGTAGTCTAGTGGTTAGAGCGTTGGGTCAGTAACCAGCAGGTAGCCTAGTGGTTAGAGCGTTGGGTCAGTAACCAGCAGGTAGCCTAGTGGTTAGAGCGTTGGGTCAGTAACCAGCAGGTAGACTAGTGGTTAGAGCGTTGGGTCAGTAACCAGCAGGTAGTCTAGTGGTTAGAGCGTTGGGTCAGTAACCAGCAGGTAGACTAGTGGTTAGAGCGTTGGGTCAGTAACCAGCAGGTAGTCTAGTGGTTAGAGCGTTGGGTCAGTAACCAGCAGGTAGCCTAGTGGTTAGAGCGTTGGGTCAGTAACCAGCAGGTAGCCTAGTGGTTAGAGCGTTGGGTCAGTAACCAGCAGGTAGCCTAGTGGTTAGAGCGTTGGGTCAGTAACCAGCAGGTAGCCTAGTGGTTAGAGCGTTGGGTCAGTAACCAGCAGGTAGACTAGTGGTTAGAGCGTTGGGTCAGTAACCAGCAGGTAGTCTAGTGGTTAGAGCGTTGGGTCAGTAACCAGCAGGTAGCCTAGTGGTTAGAGCGTTGGGTCAGTAACCAGCAGGTAGCCTAGTGGTTAGAGCGTTGGGTCAGTAACCAGCAGGTAGCCTAGTGGTTAGAGCGTTGGGTCAGTAACCAGCAGGTAGCCTAGTGGTTAGAGCGTTGGGCCAGTAACCAGCAGGTAGTCTAGTGGTTAGAGTGTTGGACTAGTAACCAGCAGGTAGCCTAGTGGTTAGAGTGTTGGACGAGTAACCAGCAGGTAGCCTAGTGGTTAGAGCGTTGGGTCAGTAACCAGCAGGTAGCCTAGTGGTTAGAGCGTTGGGCCAGTAACCAGCAGGTAGACTAGTGGTTAGAGCGTTGGGTCAGTAACCAGCAGGTAGCCTAGTGGTTAGAGCGTTGGGCCAGTAACCAGCAGGTAGCCTAGTGGTTAGAGCGTTGGGTCAGTAACCAGCAGGTAGCCTAGTGGTTAGAGTGTTGGACTAGTAACCAGCAGGTAGCCTAGTGGTTAGAGCGTTGGACTAGTAAACAGCAGGTAGCCTAGTGGTTAGAGTGTTGGACTAGTAACCAGCAGGTAGCCTAGTGGTTAGAGCATTAGACTAGTAACCAGCAGGTAGACTCGTGGTTAGTTTTGGACTAGTAACCAGCAGGTAAACTAGTGGTTAGAGTGTTGGACTAGTAACCAGCAGGTAGCCTAGTGGTTAGAGTGTTGGACTAGTAACCAGCAGGTAGCCTAGTGGTTAGAGTGTTGGACTAGTAACCAGCAGGTAGCCTAGTGGTTAGAGCGTTGGACTAGTAACCAGCAGGTAGACTCGTGGTTAGTTTTGGACTAGTAACCAGCAGGTAAACTAGTGGTTAGAGTGTTGGACTAGTAACCAGCAGGTAGCCTAGTGGTTAGAGTGTTGGACTAGTAACCAGCAGGTAGCCTAGTGGTTAGAGTGTTGGACTAGTAACCAGCAGGTAGACTAGTGTTTAGAGTGTTGGACTAGTAACCAGCAGGTAGACTAGTGTTTAGAGTGTTGGACTAGTAACCAGCAGGTAGACTAGTGTTTAGAGTGTTGGACTAGTAACCAGCAGGTAGACTAGTGTTTAGAGTGTTGGACTAGTAACCAGCAGGTAGACTAGTGTTTAGAGTGTTGGACTAGTAACCAGCAGGTAGACTAGTGTTTAGAGTGTTGGGCCAGTAACCAAAAGGTTGCCGTATCAAATCCCCGTAGCTGACAAGGTAAAAATCTGTCGTTCTGCCATCTGAACAAGGCAGTTCATTGGAACCACCCATTCCGGATCCGGGATAATTGTCATCAACTACGCTAAATAGCATAGCGCAACGGTCAAATAATCTTACTAGAAAATATTAATATTCATGAAATCACAAGTGAAATATAGCGAAACACAGCTTAGCCTTTTGTTAATCACCCTGTCGTCTCAGATTTTGAAATTATGCTTTACAGCGAAAACAATACAAGCGTTTGTGTAAGTTTATCGATATACTAACAAAACATTATGTACACCTAGCGGCAGGTAACTTAATACATCAACGGGGACAGTTGGTTTTTCACGGCAGGTAACTTGGTCACGAAATCAGAAAAGCAATCAAATTAATCATTTACCTTTGATGATCTTCGGATGTTTTCACTCACGAGACTCCCAGTTAGACAGCAAATGTTCCTTTTGTTCCATGAAGATATTTTTTTATATCCAAATACCTCCGTTCGTTTGATGCGTTATGCCCAGGAATCCACCGGAAATAGCGGTCATGACAACACAGACAAAAATTCCAAATTATATCCATAATATCGACAGAAACATGGCAAACGTTTTTTATAATCAATCCTCAAGGTGTTTTTCAAATATCTATTCGATAATTTATCAACCGGGACAGTTGGCTTTTCACTAGGACCGGGAGGAAAAATGGCTACCTCTCTGTTTTGCTCAAAAATGACACTGAGAGCTAACAACTGACCACTTACGCAATGTGGATGTTTATGCTCATTCTTCAAAATAAAGGCCTGAAACTACGTCTAAAGGCTGTAGACACCTTAAGGAAGCCACAGAAAAATGAATCTGGTTGATATCCCTTTCAATGGTCAATAGGGATGCATAGGAACACAGAGCTTTCAAAATAAGAGTCACTTCCTGATTGGATTTTCCTCAGGCTTTCGCCTGCAATATCAGTTCAAAATAATTATCTGTTTGCAGCAAATACAGCCTTAGCAGATCTTTGGCATTCTAGTCGTCAATTTGTTGAGGTAATCTGAAGAGATTTCACCCCATGCTTCCTGAAGCACCTCCCACAAGTTAGATTGGCTCGATGGGCACTTCTTACCGTACCATACGGTCAAGCTGCTCCCACAACAGCTCAATAGGGTTGAGATCTGGTGACTGTGCTGGCCACTCCATTATAGAGAGAATACCAGCTGACTACTTCTTCCCTACATAGTTACCATACGGTCAAGCTGCTCCCACAACAGCTCAATAGGGTTGAGATCTGGTGACTCCATTATAGACAGAATACCAGCTGACTGCTTCTTCCCTACATAGCTCTTGCATAGTTTGGAGCTGTGCTTTGGATCATTGTCCTGTTGTAGGAGTAAACTGTCTCCAATTATATCATACAAAAGTTTGGACACTCCTACTCATTCAACATTTTTGTTTTGTTTTTTATTTGTACTATTTTCTACATTGTAGAATAACAGTGAAGACATGAAAACTATGAAATAACACATATGGAATCATATAGTAACCAAAAAATGTGTTAAACGAATAGCCCCTGTTTGCCTCGATGACAGCCATACCCCATAATGGCATCACCATACCTCATAACGGCATCACCATACCTCATAATGACATCACCATACCCCATAATGACATCACCATACCCCATAATGACATCACCATACCCCATAATGACATCACCATACCCCATAATGACATCACCATACCCCATAATGACATCACCATACCCCATAATGACATCACCATACCCCATAATGACATTACCATACCCCATAATGACATCACCATACCCCACAGTGACATCACCATACCTCATAATGACATCACCATACCCCACAGTGACATCACCATACCTCATAATGACATCACCATACCTCATAATGACATCACCATACCCCATAACGGCATCACCATACCTCATAATGACATCACCATACCCCATAATGACATCACCATACCTCATAATGACATCACCATACCCCATAATGACATCACCATACCTCATAATGTCATCACCATACCCCATAATGACATCACCATACCCCATAATGGCATCACCATACCCCATAACGGCATCACCATACCCCATAACGGCATCACCATACCTCATAATGACATCACCATACCCCATAATGACATCACCATACCTCATAATGACATCACCATACCTCATAATGACATCACCATACCCCATAACGGCATCACCATACCCCATAATGGCATCACCATACCCCATAATGACATCACCATACCCCACAATGGCATCACCATACCCCATAATGACATCACCATACCCCATAATGACATCACCATACCCCATAATGACATCACCATACCTCATAATGACATCACCATACCCCATAATGACATCACCATACCTCATAATGACATCACCATACCTCATAATGACATCACCATACCCCATAATGACATCACCATACCCCATAATGACATCACCATACCCCATAATGACATCACCATACCCCATAATGACATCACCATACCCCATAATGACATCACCATACCCCACAGTGACATCACCATACCCCATAATGGCATCACCATACCCCATAATGACATCACCATACCCCATAATGACATCACCATACCCCATAATGACATCACCATACCCCATAATGACATCACCATACCCCATAATGACATCACCATACCCCATAATGACATCACCATACCCCATAATGGCATCACCATACCCCATAATGACATCACCATACCCCATAATGGCATCACCATACCCCATAACGGCATCACCATACCTCATAATGACATCACCATACCCCATAATGACATCACCATACCTCATAATGACATCACCATACCTCATAACGACATCACCATACCCCATAACGGCATCACCATACCCCATAATGGCATCACCATACCCCATAATGACATCACCATACCCCATAATGACATCACCATACCTCATAATGACATCACCATACCCCATAATGACATCACCATACCCCATAACGGCATCACCATACCTCATAATGACATCACCATACCCCATAACGGCATCACCATACCCCATAATGACATCACCATACCCCATAATGACATCACCATACCCCATAACGACATCACCATACCCCATAATGACATCACCATACCCCATAATGACATCACCATACCCCATAATGACATCACCATACCCCATAATGACATCACCATATCCCATAATGACATCACCATACCCCATAATGACATCACCATACCCCACAATGACATCACCATACCCCATAATGACATCACCATACCCCACAGTGACATCACCATACCCCACAGTGACATCACCATACCCCATAATGGCATCACCATACCCCATAATGACATCACCATACCCCATAATGACATCACCATACCCCATAATGACATCACCATACCCCATAATGACATCACCATACCCCATAATGACATCACCATACCCCACAGTGACATCACCATACCCCATAATGGCATCACCATACCCCATAATGACATCACCATACCCCATAATGACATCACCATACCCCATAATGACATCACCATACCCCATAATGACATCACCATACCCCATAATGACATCACCATACCCGATAATGACATCACCATACCCCATAATGGCATCACCATACCCCATAATGACATCACCATACCCCACAATGACATCACCATACCCCACAGTGACATCACCATACCCCATAATGACATCACCATACCCCACAGTGACATCACCATACCCCACAATGACATCACCATACCCCACAGTGACATCACCATACCCCACAATGACATCACCATACCCCATAATGACATCACCATACCTCATAATGACATCACCATACCCCATAATGACATCACCATACCCCACAGTGACATCACCATACCCCACAATGACATCACCATACCCCATTATGGCATCACCATACCCCATAATGACAAAGGAAAACTACTTTTTAGGCATTTTTGCTAATTTATAAAAGTAAAATAAAAAACTTAAATATCAAATATACATACGTATTCAGACTCTTCACTTTGTTGAAGCACCTTTGGCAGCCATTACAGCGTTGTCTCTTCTTGGGTATGACGCTACAAGCTTGGCACACCTGTATTTGGAGAGTTTCTCCCATTGCTCTCTGCAGATCCTCTCATGCTCTGTCAGGTTGGATGGGGGAGCGTTGCTGCACAGCTATTTGCAGGTCTCTCCAAAGATGTTCAATCAGGTTCAAGTCCGGGCTCTGGCTGGGCCACTCAAGGACATTCAGAGACTTGTCTCGAAGCCACTACTGCGTTGTCTTGGCTGTGTGCTTAGGGTCGTTGTCCTGTTGGAAGATGAACCTTCGCCCCCAGAGGTCCTGAGCCATCTGGAGCAGGTTTTCATCAAGGATCTATCTGTACTTTGCTCAGTTCATCTTTACCTCGATCCTGACTAGTCTCCCAGTCCCTGCAGCTGAAAAACATCCCCACAGCATGATGCTGCCCACCACCATGCTTCACCGTAGGGATGGTGCCAGGTTTCCTCCAGACGTGAGGCTTGTTATTCAGGCCAAAGACTTAAATCTTGGTTTCATCAGACCAGATCATTTTGTTTCTCATGGTCTGAGTGTCTTTAAGTGCCTTTTTGCAAACTCCAATTGGGCTGCCATGTGCCTTTTACTGAGAAATGGATTCCGTCTGGCCACTCTACCATAAAGGCCTGATTGGTGGAGTGCTGCCGAGATGGTTGTCCTTCTGGAAGGCTATTCCATCTCCACAGAGGAACTCTGGAGCTCTGTCAGAGTGACCATCGGGTTCTTGGTCACCTCCCTGACCAAGGCCCTTCTTCCTTGATTGCTCAGTTTGTCCAGGCGGCCAGCTCCAGGTAGAGTCTTGGTGGTTCCAAACTTCTAACATTTAAGAATGATGAAGGCCACTGTGTTCTTGGGGACCTTGTTTTGGTTACCTTTCCCAGATCTGTGCCTCGACACAATCCTGTCTCGTAGCTCTACGGACAATTCCTTCGACCTCATGGCTTGGATTTTGCTCTGACATGCACTGTCAACTGTGGGACCTTATATAGAAAAAACACACTACCCTCCCCTGTCCCCCCAAACACACTACCCTCCCCTGTCTGCCCCAAAACACACTACCCTCCCCTGACCCCCCAAAACACACTACCCTCCCATGTCCCCCCCAAAACACACTACCCTCCCATGTTTCCACCCCAAAACACACTACCCTCCCTGTCCCCCCAAACACACTACCCTCCCCTGTCCGCCCCAAAACACACTACCCTCCCCTGTCCCCCCCAAACACACTACCCTCCCCTGTCCGCCCCAAAACACACTACCCTCCCCTGTCCCCCCAAAACACACTACCCTCCCATGTCCCCCCAAAACACACTACCCTCCCATGTTTCCACCCCAAAACACACCACCTTCCCCTGTCACCCCCAAAATACACTACCCCCCTAAAACACACCGAACCCTCCCCAAGGCAACAAAATCTGTTTGACAACCCTGTCCTGTTAAATCAGTTTGACAACCCTGAATGATCTCTGCAGCTCTTCTCATAGACGTCTTCCAGATTCGCTACTGAGCAATTGAGAGGTAAAGACTGCATCCCTATTGACACCCTGTTCCCCTATATAGTGCACTACTGTTGCACAGGGCTGTGGTGAAAAGTTAGTGCACCCTAGAGAACAGGGGCCGTTTGAGACACAGACACAGAGTCCCAAGGTTGAAGGTACGTGTGTTGCTATAGTTACTGTCTATCTCTGGTTGTCGTTACACCATGTGTAGAGGAGAGACGAGGGAGAGGAGAGGGAGGGGGGAGGGAGGGGAGGGGTGGATATCAGGCTCTTTCTAACAGTTTACTCTACTGAGCAGCTGTGTTCCACTCTCTCACATCACTGTCCGCACTAACTCTGATATCAGGAGGGAGGGAGGAGGGGGATACCAGGAGGGAGGGGAGGGAGGGGTAGGGGAGGGGAGGGGGGGGGGGGAGGATATCAGGCTCTTTCTAACAGTTTACTCTACTGAGCAGCTGTGTTGCACTCTCTCACATCACTGTCCTCACTAACTCTGATATCAGGAGGGAGGGAGGAGGGGGATACCAGGAGGGAGGGGGGGAGGGGAGGGGAGGGGAGGGGGGGAGGGAGGATATCAGGCTCTTTCTAACAGTTTACTCTACTGAGCAGCTGTGTTGCACTCTCTCACATCACTGTCCTCACTAACTCTGATATCAGGAGGGAGGGAGGAGGGGGGATACCAGGAGGGAGGGGGGGAGGGGAGGGGGGAGGGAGGGAAGGGGAGGGGAGGGGAGTATATCAGGCTCTTTCTAACAGTTTACTCTACTGAGCAGCTGTGTTCCATTCTCTCACATCACTGTCCGCACTAACTCTGATATCAGGAGGGAGGGAGGAGGGGGAGGGGAGGGGAGGGAGGGAGGGAGAGAGGGAGGCAGGGAGGAGTGGGGGGAGGGGAGGGGAGGGGAGGGGAGGGGAGAGGAGAGGAGGATATCAGGCTCTTTCTAACAGGTTACTCTAATGAGCAGCTGTGTTCCACTCTCTCACATCATAAGCATCATTATTTTTTTTCAGTCTGTTATTTTTCTCCTCAACAGTTAACAAGGTAACTCTGTAACCGCTGGTAAAGGTGCTGTCTCTCTATTAGGGCGCATTAGGCTGGATGGGAGCTGAGAGCTGTGGTGTCAGGGGAACAGATAGATAGATGGATGGATGGGAGCAGAGAGCTGTGGTGTCAGGGGAACAGATAGATAGATGGATGGGAGCAGAGAGCTGTGGTGTCAGGGGAACAGATAGATAGATGGATGGATGGGAGAGAGAGCTGTGGTGTCAGGGGAACAGATAGATAGATGGATGGATCAGCTGTGGTGGGGAACAGATAGATAGATGGATGGATGGGAGCAGAGAGCTGTGGTGTCAGGGGAACAGACAGATAGATAGATGGATCAGGGGAACAGATAGATAGGATGGATGGGAGCAGAGAGCTGTGGTGTCAGGGGAACAGATAGATGGATGGAGTGCTGTGGTGTCAGACAGATAGATAGGATGGGAGCAGAGAGCTGTGGTGTCAGGGGAACAGATAGATAGATGGATGGATGGGAGCGGAGAGCTGTGGTGTCAGGGGAACAGATAGATAGATGGATGGATGGGAGCAGAGAGCTGTGGTGTCAGGGGAACAGATAGATAGATGGATGGATGGGAGCAGAGAGCTGTGGTGTCAGGGGAACAGATAGATAGATAGATGGATGGGAGCAGAGAGCTGTGGTGTCAGGGGAACAGATAGATAGATAGATGGATGGGAGCAGAGAGCTGTGGTGTCAGGGGAACAGATAGATAGATGGATGGATGGGAGCAGAGAGCTGTGGTGTCAGGGGAACAGATAGATAGATGGATGGATGGGAGCAGAGAGCTGTGGTGTCAGGGGAACAGATAGATAGATAGATGGGAGCAGAGATAGATAGATAGATAGATGGATGGGAGCTGAGTGCTGTGGTGTCAGGGGAACAGATAGATAGATGGATGGATGGGAGCAGAGAGCTGTGGTGTCAGGGGAACAGATAGATAGATAGATGGGAGCAGAGAGCTGTGGTGTCAGGGGAACAGATAGATAGATAGATGGATGGGAGCTGAGAGCTGTGGTGTCAGGGGAACAGATAGATAGATGGATGGATGGGAGCAGAGAGCTGTGGTGTCAGGGGAACAGATAGATAGATAGATGGATGGGAGCAGAGAGCTGTGGTGTCAGGGGAACAGATAGATAGATGGATGGATGGGAGCAGAGAGCTGTGGTGTCAGGGGAACAGATAGATAGATGGATGGATGGGAGCAGAGAGCTGTGGTGTCAGGGGAACAGATAGATAGATAGATGGGAGCAGAGAGCTGTGGTGTCAGGGGAACAGATAGATAGATAGATGGATGGGAGCTGAGTGCTGTGGTGTCAGGGGAACAGATAGATAGATGGATGGATGGGAGCGGAGAGCTGTGGTGTCAGGGGAACAGATAGATAGATAGATGGATGGGAGCAGAGAGCTGTGGTGTCAGGGGAACAGATAGATAGATAGATGGATGAGAGCAGAGAGCTGTGGTGTCAGGGGAACAGATAGATAGATGGATGGATGGGAGCAGAGAGCTGTGGTGTCAGGGGAACAGATAGATAGATGGATGGATGGGAGCGGAGAGCTGTGGTGTCAGGGGAACAGATAGATAGATGGATGGATGGGAGCGGAGAGCTGTGGTGTCAGGGGAACAGATAGATAGATGGATGGATGGGAGAGGAGAGCTGTGGTGTCAGGGGAACAGATAGATAGATGGATGGATGGGAGAGGAGAGCTGTGGTGTCAGGGGAACAGATAGATAGATGGATGGATGGGAGCAGAGAGCTGTGGTGTCAGGGGAACAGATAGATAGATGGATGGATGGGAGCAGAGAGCTGTGGTGTCAGGGGAACAGATAGATAGATGGATGGGAGCAGAGAGCTGTGGTGTCAGGGAACAGATAGATAGATGGATGGATGGGAGTGGAGAGCTGTGGTGTCAGGGGAACAGATAGATAGATGGATGGGAGCAGAGAGCTGTGGTGTCAGGGGAACAGATAGATAGATAGATAGATGGATGGATGGGAGCGAGAAGTCACTATTACCAACAGTTGGTTGGAGGTAAAACATGAACTATTCTAGTCACTATAAGTCAGTAGTCAGTATTACAGTCAGTATTACCAACAGTCAGTATTACCAACAGTCAGTAGTCAGTATTACCAACAGTCAGTATTACCAACAGTCAGTCAGTATTACCAACAGTCAGTATTACCAACAGTCAGTACCAACAGTCAGTATTACCAACAGTCAGTATTACCAACAGTCAGTAGTCAGTATTACCAACAGTCAGTATTACCAACAGTCAGTAGTCAGTATTCAGTCAGTCAGTATTACCAACAGTCAGTCAGTATTACCAACAGTCAGTATTACCAACAGTCAGTAGTCAGTATTACCAACAGTCAGTCAGTCAGTTACCAACAGTCAGTAGTCAGTATTACCAACAGTCAGTATTACCAGTCAGTCACTATTACCAACAGTCAGTATTACCAACAGTCAGTATTACCAACAGTCAGTAGTCAGTACCAACAGTCAGTTACCAACAGTCAGTATTACCAACAGTCAGTAGTCAGTATTACCACAGTCAGTCAGTATTACCAACAGTCAGTAGTCAGTCAGTTACCAACAGTCAGTAGTCAGTATTACCAACAGTCAGTATTACCAACAGTCAGTATTACCAACAGTCAGTAGTCAGTATTACCAACAGTCAGTAGTCAGTATTACCAACAGTCAGTATAACCAACAGTCAGTATTACCAACAGTCAGTATTACCAACAGTCAGTATTACCAACAGTCAGTAGTCAGTATTACCAACAGTCAGTATAACCAACAGTCAGTATTACCAACAGTCAGTATTACCAACAGTCAGTAGTCAGTATTACCAACAGTCAGTAACCAACAGTCAGTATTACCAACAGTCAGTAGTCAGTATTACCAACAGTCAGTACCAACAGTCAGTATTACCAACAGTCAGTAGTCAGTATTACCAACAGTCAGTCAGTAGTCAGTATTACCAACAGTCAGTAGTCAGTATTACCAACAGTCAGTATAGTCACAGTCAGTATTACCAACAGTCAGTATACAGTCAGTATTACCAACAGTCAGTAGTCAGTATTACCAACAGTCAGTAGTCAGTATTACCAACAGTCAGTAGTCAGTATTACCAACAGTCAGTTACCAACAGTCAGTATTACCAACAGTCAGTAGTCAGTATTACCAACAGTCAGTCAGTATTACCAACAGTCAGTAGTCAGTATTACCACAGTCAGTCAGTCAGTATTACCAACAGTCAGTAGTCAGTATTACCAACAGTCAGTATTACCAACAGTCAGTATTACCAACAGTCAGTATTACCAACAGTCAGTATTACCAACAGTCAGTATTACCAACAGTCAGTATTACCAACAGTCAGTATTACCAACAGTCAGTCAGTATTACCAACAGTCAGTATTACCAACAGTCAGTAGTCAGTATTACCAACAGTCAGTAGTCAGTATTACCAACAGTCAGTATTACCAACAGTCAGTATTACCAACAGTCAGTAGTCAGTATTACCAACAGTCAGTATTACCAACAGTCAGTAGTCAGTATTACCAACAGTCAGTACCAACAGTCAGTCAGTCAGTATTACCAACAGTCAGTATTACCAACAGTCAGTAGTCAGTATTACCAACAGTCAGTATTACCAACAGTCAGTATTACCAACAGTCAGTAGTCAGTATTACCAACAGTCAGTAGTCAGTCAGTATTACCAACAGTCAGTACCACAGTCAGTAGTCAGTATTACCAACAGTCAGTAGTCAGTATTACCAACAGTCAGTATTACCAACAGTCAGTATTACCAACAGTCAGTATTACCAACAGTCAGTAGTCAGTATTACCAACAGTCAGTAGTCAGTATTACCAACAGTCAGTAGTCAGTATTACCAACAGTCAGTAGTCAGTATTACCAACAGTCAGTATAACCAACAGTCAGTATTACCAACAGTCAGTATTACCAACAGTCAGTAGTCAGTATTACCAACAGTCAGTAGTCAGTATTACCAACAGTCAGTCAGTAGTATTACCAACAGTCAGTCAGTATTACCAACAGTCAGTCAGTATTACCAACAGTCAGTATTACCAAGTCAGTCAGTATTAGTCAGTATTACCAACAGTCAGTATTCAGTCAGTAGTCAGTATTACCAACAGTCAGTATTACCAACAGTCAGTATTACCAACAGTCAGTATTACCAACAGTCAGTATTACCAACAGTCAGTAGTCAGTATTACCAACAGTCAGTATTACCAACAGTCAGTATTACCAACAGTCAGTATTACCAACAGTCAGTATTACCAACAGTCAGTATTACCAACAGTCAGTAGTCAGTATTACCAACAGTCAACAGTCAGTATTACCAACAGTCAGTATTACCAACAGTCAGTATTACCAACAGTCAGTAGTCAGTATTACCAACAGTCAGTATTACCAACAGTCAGTATTACCAACAGTCAGTAGTCAGTATTACCAACAGTCAGTATTACCAACAGTCAGTATTACCAACAGTCAGTATTACCAACAGTCAGTCAGTCAGTATTACCAACAGTCAGTCAGTATTACCAACAGTCAGTAGTCAGTATTACCAACAGTCAGTATTACCAACAGTCAGTATTACCAACAGTCAGTAGTCAGTATTACCAACAGTCAGTATTACCAACAGTCAGTATTACCAACAGTCAGTATTACCAACAGTCAGTAGTCAGTATTACCAACAGTCAGTAGTCAGTATTACCAACAGTCAGTATTAGTCAGTATTACCAACAGTCAGTAGTCAGTATTACCAACAGTCAGTAGTCAGTATTACCAACAGTCAGTAGTCAGTATTACCAACAGTCAGTATTACCAACAGTCACTATTACCAACAGTCAGTATTACCAACAGTCAGTAGTCAGTATTACCAACAGTCAGTATTACCAACAGTCAGTATTACCAACAGTCAGTATTACCAACAGTCAGTAGTCAGTATTACCAACAGTCAGTATTACCAACAGTCAGTATTACCAACAGTCAGTATTACCAACAGTCAGTATTACCAACAGTCAGTATTACCAACAGTCAGTATTACCAACAGTCAGTATTACCAACAGTCAGTAGTCAGTATTACCAACAGTCAGTATAACCAACAGTCAGTAGTCAGTATTACCAACAGTCAGTATAACCAACAGTCAGTATTACCAACAGTCAGTATTACCAACAGTCAGTATTACCAACAGTCAGTAGTCAGTATTACCAACAGTCAGTATAACCAACAGTCAGTATTACCAACAGTCAGTATTACCAACAGTCAGTAGTCAGTATTACCAACAGTCAGTAGTCAGTATTACCAACAGTCAGTAGTCAGTATTACCAACAGTCAGTATTACCAACAGTCAGTATTACCAACAGTCAGTATTACCAACAGTCAGTCAGTCAGTATTACCAACAGTCAGTATTACCAACAGTCAGTATATTACCAACAGTCAGTATTACCAACAGTCAGTAGTCAGTATTACCAACAGTCAGTAGTCAGTATTACCAACAGTCAGTATAACCAACAGTCAGTATTACCAACAGTCAGTAGTCAGTATTACCAACAGTCAGTAGTCAGTATTACCAACAGTCAGTAGTCAGTATTACCAACAGTCAGTATTACCAACAGTCAGTATTACCAACAGTCAGTATTACCAACAGTCAGTATTACCAAGTCAGTAGTCAGTATTACCAACAGTCAGTATTACCAACAGTCAGTATTACCAACAGTCAGTATTACCAACAGTCAGTATTACCAACAGTCAGTCAGTATTACAACAGTCACAGTCAGTATTACCAACAGTCAGTATTACCAACAGTCAGTACCAACAGTCAGTATTACCAACAGTCAGTCAGTATTACCAACAGTCAGTACCAACAGTCAGTATTACCAAACAGTAGTCAGTCAGTCAGTATTACCAACAGTCAGTATTACCAACAGTCAGTAGTCAGTATTACCAACAGTCAGTATTACCAAAGTCAGTCAGTATTACCAACAGTCAGTAGTCAGTATTACCAACAGTCAGTAGTCAGTATTACCAACAGTCAGTATTACCAACAGTCAGTATTACCAACAGTCAGTAGTCAGTAGTCAACAGTCAGTATTACCAACAGTCAGTAGTCAGTATTACCAACAGTCAGTATTACCAACAGTCAGTATTACCAACAGTCAGTATTACCAACAGTCAGTATTACAGTCAACAGTCAGTATTACCAACAGTCAGTATTACCAACAGTCAGTACCAACAGTCAGTATTACCAACAGTCAGTCAGTATTACAACAGTCAGTAGTCAGTATTACCAACAGTCAGTATTACCAACAGTCAGTAGTCAGTATTACCAACAGTCAGTAGTCAGTATTACCAACAGTCAGTACCAACAGTCAGTATTACCAACAGTCAGTATTACCAACAGTCAGTATTACCAACAGTCAGTATTACCAACAGTCAGTCAGTATTACCAACAGTCAGTATTACCAACAGTCAGTATTACCAACAGTCAGTCAGTATTACCAACAGTCAGTAGTCAGTATTACCAACAGTCAGTATTAGTCAGTATTACCAACAGTAGTCAGTATTACCAACAGTCAGTATTAGTCAGTATTACCAACAGTCAGTATTACCAACAGTCAGTATTACCAACAGTCAGTAGTCAGTATTACCAACAGTCAGTAGTCAGTATTACCAACAGTCAGTAGTCAGTATTACCAACAGTCAGTATTACCAACAGTCAGTCAGTATTACCAACAGTCAGTAGTCAGTATTACAGTCAACAGTCAGTATTACCAACAGTCAGTATTACCAACAGTCAGTATTACCAACAGTCAGTATTACCAACAGTCAGTAGTCAGTATTACCAACAGTCAGTATTACCAACAGTCAGTAGTCAGTATTACCAACAGTCAGTATTACCAACAGTCAGTAGTCAGTATTACCAACAGTCAGTATTACCAACAGTCAGTATTACCAACAGTCAGTATTACCAACAGTCAGTATTACCAACAGTCAGTATTACCAACAGTCAGTATTACCAACAGTCAGTATTACCAACAGTCAGTATTCAGTATTACCAACAGTCAGTATCAGTATTACCAACAGTCAGTAGTCAGTATTACCAACAGTCAGTATTACCAACAGTCAGTATTACCAACAGTCAGTAGTCAGTATTACCAACAGTCAGTATTACCAACAGTCAGTATTACCAACAGTCAGTAGTCAGTTGGTTGGAGGTAAAACATGACCTTGTCCGAAGATGTCTGTATGTGTTACGTTGGAGTCACAGGTGTATCAACAGAGAAACAGGTGTATCAACAGAGAAACAGGTGTATCAACAGAGAAACAGGTGTATCAACAGAGAAACAGGTGTTATGTTGGAGTCACAGGTGTATCAACAGAGAAACAGGTGTATCAACAGAGAAACAGGTGTATCAACAGAGAAACAGGTGTATCAACAGAGAAACAGGTGTAACAACAGAGAAACAGGTGTATCAACAGAGAAACAGGTGTATCAACAGAGAAACAGGTGTATCAACAGAGAAACAGGTGTATCAACAGAGAAACAGGTGTATCAACAGAGAAACAGGTGTATCAACAGAGAAACAGGTGTATCAACAGAGAAACAGGTGTATCAACAGAGAAACAGGTGTATCAACAGAGAAACAGGTGTAACAACAGAGAAACAGGTGTATCAACAGAGAAACAGGTGTATCAACAGAGAAACAGGTGTATCAACAGAGAAACAGGTGTATCAACAGAGAAACAGGTGTAACAACAGAGAAACAGGTGTAACAACAGAGAAACAGGTGTATCAACAGAGAAACAGGTGTATCAACAGAGAAACAGGTGTATCAACAGAGAAACAGGTGTAACAACAGAGAAACAGGTGTATCAACAGAGAAACAGGTGTATCAACAGAGAAACAGGTGTATCAACAGAGAAACAGGTGTATCAACAGAGAAACAGGTGTAACAACAGAGAAACAGGTGTTATGTTGGAGTCACAGGTGTATCAACAGAGAAACAGGTGTATCAACAGAGAAACAGGTGTAAAAACAGAGAAACAGGTGTATCAACAGAGAAACAGGTGTGACAACAGAGAAACAGGTGTGACAACAGAGAAACAGGTGTTATGTTGGGGTTACAGGTGAATCAACAGAGAAACAGGTGTATCAACAGAGAAACAGATGTATCAACAGAGAAACAGGTGTATCAACAGAGAAACAGGTGTGACAACAGAGAAACAGGTGTTATGTTGGAGTCACAGGTGTAACAACAGAGAAACAGGTGTATCAACAGAGAAACAGGTGTATCAACAGAGAAACAGGTGTGACAACAGAGAAACAGGTGTTATGTTGGAGTCACAGGTGTATCAACAGAGAAACAGGTGTATCAACAGAGAAACAGGTGTATCAACAGAGAAACAGGTGTATCAACAGAGAAACAGGTGTAACAACAGAGAAACAAGTGTATCAACAGAGAAACAGGTGTGACAACAGAGAAACAGGTGTATTTAACAGAGAAACAGGTGTTATGTTGGGGTTACAGGTGTATCAACAGAGAAACAGGTGTAACAACAGATAAACAGGTGTATCAACAGAGAAACAGGTGTATCAACAGAGAAACAGGTGTATCAACAGAGAAACAGGTGTATCAACAGAGAAACAGGTGTATCAACAGAGAAACAGGTGTAACAACAGAGAAACAGGTGTAACAACAGAGAAACAGGTGTATCAACAGAGAAACAGGTGTATCAACAGAGAAACAGGTGTATTAACAGAGAAACAGGTGTAACAACAGAGAAACAGGTGTATCAACAGAGAAACAGGTGTATCAACAGAGAAACAGGTGTATCAACAGAGAAACAGGTGTATCAACAGAGAAACAGGTGTAGCAACAGAGAAACAGGTGTTATGTTGGAGTCACAGGTGTATCAACAGAGAAACAGGTGTATCAACAGAGAAACAGGTGTAAAAACAGAGAAACAGGTGTATCAACAGAGAAACAGGTGTGACAACAGAGAAACAGGTGTGACAACAGAGAAACAGGTGTTATGTTGGGGTTACAGGTGAATCAACAGAGAAACAGGTGTATCAACAGAGAAACAGATGTATCAACAGAGAAACAGGTGTATCAACAGAGAAACAGGTGTGACAACAGAGAAACAGGTGTTATGTTGGAGTCACAGGTGTAACAACAGAGAAACAGGTGTATCAACAGAGAAACAGGTGTATCAACAGAGAAACAGGTGTGACAACAGAGAAACAGGTGTTATGTTGGAGTCACAGGTGTATCAACAGAGAAACAGGTGTATCAACAGAGAAACAGGTGTATCAACAGAGAAACAGGTGTATCAACAGAGAAACAGGTGTAACAACAGAGAAACAAGTGTATCAACAGAGAAACAGGTGTGACAACAGAGAAACAGGTGTATTTAACAGAGAAACAGGTGTTATGTTGGGGTTACAGGTGTATCAACAGAGAAACAGGTGTAACAACAGATAAACAGGTGTAACAACAGAGAAACAGGTGTATCAACAGAGAAACAGGTGTGACAACAGAGAAACAGGTGTGACAACAGAGAAACAAGTGTAACAACAGAGAAACAGGTGTAACAACAGAGAAACAGGTGTATCAATAGAGAAACAGGTGTGACAACAGAGAAACAGGTGTGACAACAGAGAAACAGGTGTAACAACAGAGAAACAGGTGTTATGTTGGAGTCACAGGTGTATTAACAGAGAAACAGGTGTATCAACAGAGAAACAGTTATGACAACAGAGAAACAGGTGTTATGTTGGAGTCACAGGTGAATCAACAGAGAAACAGGTGAATCAACAGAGAAACAGGTGTATCAACAGAGAAACAGGTGTATCAACAGAGAAACAGGTGTAACAACAGAGAAACAGGTGTATCAACAGAGAAACAGGTGTACCTTTCTTTTTGAGCGTTCTGATTTCTTGGACATATTCTTCATCTTCTTGTGGAGATGGAATAACACCTGAAGAGGAAAAGGAAACGCATCATCAACATAACAGTCTGAACACATTCAGTTCTCTCTATACTTGGAATTCAATCGTGATAAACGGTTAGCGGTTAGCAGTTAGCGGTTAGCAGTTAGCGGTTAGCGGTTAGCGGATGAATGTATAAACGTTTCATTTTTATTTATTTATCTATTTATTTCACCTTTATTTAACCACGTAGACAAGTTCTCATTTATAACTGCGACCCTGACCAAAATAAAGCATAGGAGTGCGACACAAACAACAACAACACAGAGTTACACATGGAGTAAACAACAACACAGAGTTACACGTGGAATAAACAACAACACAGAGTTACACGTGGAATAAACAACAACACAGAGTTACACGTGGAATAAACAACAACACAGAGTTACACGTGGAATAAACAACAACACAGAGTTACACGTGGAATAAACAACAACACAGAGTTACACGTGGAATAAACAACAACACAGAGTTACACGTGGAATAAACAACAACACAGAGTTACACGTGGAGTAAACAACAACACAGAGTTACACGTGGAGTAAACAACAACACAGAGTTACACGTGGAATAAACAACACAGAGTTACACATGGAATAAACAACAACACAGAGTTACACGTGGAATAAACAACAACACAGAGTTACACGTGGAATAAACAACAACACAGAGTTACACGTGGAATAAACAACAACACAGAGTTACACGTGGAATAAACAACAACACAGAGTTACACGTGGAATAAACAACAACACAGAGTTACACGTGGAATAAACAACAACACAGAGTTACACGTGGAATAAACAACAACACAGAGTTACACGTGGAATAAACAACAACACAGAGTTACACGTGGAGTAAACAACAACACAGAGTTACACGTGGAGTAAACAACAACACAGAGTTACACGTGGAATAAACAACACAGAGTTACACGTGGAATAAACAACAACACAGAGTTACACGTGGAATAAACAACAACACAGAGTTACACGTGGAGTAAACAACAACACAGAGTTACACGTGGAGTAAACAACAACACAGAGTTACACGTGGAGTAAACAACAACACAGAGTTACACGTGGAATAAACAACACAGAGTTACACATGGAATAAACAACAACACAGAGTTACACGTGGAATAAACAACAACACAGAGTTACACGTGGAATAAAAACAACACAGAGTTACACATGGAATAAACAACAACACAGAGTTACACGTGGAATAAACAACAACACAGAGTTACACGTGGAATAAACAACAACACAGAGTTACACGTGGAATAAACAACAACACAGAGTTACACGTGGAATAAACAACAACACAGAGTTACACGTGGAATAAACAACAACACAGAGTTACACGTGGAATAAACAACAACACAGAGTTACACGTGGAATAAACAACAACACAGAGTTACACGTGGAATAAACAACAACACAGAGTTACACGTGGAATAAACAACAACACAGAGTTACACGTGGAATAAACAACAACACAGAGTTACACGTGGAATAAACAACAACACAGAGTTACACGTGGAATAAACAACGCTCAACATGCGTGGGACCCAAAATGAGGTACCGTTTTAGATAAGGGAGGTAAAGGCAATAAATAGGCCATAGTGGCAAAATAATGACAATTTAGCCATTTAGCATCATAACAGATACATTGCGAAGATGTGATAGAGGTCCTTCCTCGTGGACAGTCAGTCGGCCTTAATAACAGCACATACCTCCCTTATCCCTCTCCTCTGGATGGAAGACAGTAGTTACCGTGACATACACGGTCTCGGGATGACATCGTCAACATTCCTCATGTACACATGTCCCATCAGTACTCTGTGTCCCATCGGTACTCTGTGTCCCATCTGTACTCTGTGCCCCATCAGTACTCTGTGCCCCATCAGTACTCTGTTACCCATCAGTGCTCTGTTACCCATCAGTACTCTGTGTCCCATCAGTACTCTGTGTCCCATCAGTACTCTGTGTCCCATCAGTACTCTGTGCCCCATCAGTACTCTGTGTCCCATCAGTACTCTGTGCCCCATCAGTACTCTGTGTTCCATCAGTACTCTCTGTCCCATCAGTACTCTGTTCCCCATCAGTACTCTGTGCCCCATCAGTACTCTCTGTCCCATCAGTACTCTCTGTCCCATCAGTACTCTCTGTCCCATCAGTACTCTGTGTGTCCCATCAGTACTCTGTGTCCCATCTGTACTCTGTGCCCCATCAGTACTCTGTGCCCCATCAGTACTCTCTGTCCCATCAGTACTCTCTCACCCATCAGTACTCTGTGTTCCATCTGTACTCTGTGCCCCATCAGTACTCTGTGCCCCATCAGTACTCTCTGTCCCATCAGTACTCTCTGCCCCATCAGTACTCTGTGTTCCATCAGTGCTCTGTGTCCCATCTGTACTCTGTGCCCCATCAGTACTCTGTGCCCCATCAGTACTCTCTGTCCCATCAGTACTCTCTGTCCCATCAGTACTCTGTGTTCCATCAGTACTCTGTGTTCCATCAGTGCTCTGTGTCCCATCAGTACTCTGTGTTCCATCAGTACTCTGTGTTCCATCAGTGCTCTGTGTCCCATCAGTACTCTGTGTCCCATCAGTTCTCTGTGTCCCATCAGTGTTCTGTGTCCCATCAGTACTAGGGGGTAAAAGCCCTACAGCACAATCTGGGACCAGGCGATAGGGGTAAAAGCCCTACAGCACAATCTGGGGCCAGGCGATAGGGGTAAAAGCCCTACAGCACAATCTGGGACCAGGCGATAGGGAGTAAAAGCCCTACAGCACAATCTGGGGCCAGGCTATAGGAGGTAAAAGACAGCACAATCTGGGACCAGGCGATAGGGGGTAAAAGACAGCACAATCTGGGGCCAGGCGATAGGGGTAAAAGCCCTACAGCACAATCTGGGGCCAGGCGATAGGGGGTAAAAGACCAACAGCACAATCTGGGACCAGGCGATAGGGGTAAAAGACAGCACAATCTGGGACCAGGCGATAGGGGGTAAAAGACAGCACAATCTGGGACCAGGCGATAGGGGTAAAAGCCCTACAGCACAATCTGGGACCTGGCGATAGGGGGTAAAAGCCCTACAGCACAATCTGGGACCAGGCGATAGGAGGTAAAAGACAGCACAATCTGGGACCAGGCGATAGGGGGTAAAAGCCCTACAGCACAATCTGGGACCAGGCGATAGGAGGTAAAAGCCCTACAGCACAATCTGGGGCCAGGCGATAGGGGGTAAAAGACAGCACAATCTGGGACCAGGCGATAGGGGTAAAAGACAGCACAATCTGGGACCAGGCGATAGGGGGTAAAAGACAGCACAATCTGGGACCAGGCGATAGGGGGTAAAAGCCCTACAGCACAATCTGGGACCAGGCGATAGGGGGTAAAAGACCAACAGCACAATCTGGGGCCAGGCGATAGGGGGTAAAAGACAGCACAATCTGGGACCAGGCGATAGGGGGTAAAAGCCCTACAGCACAATCTGGGACCAGGCGATAGGGGGTAAAAGACAGCACAATCTGGGACCAGGCGATAGGGGGTAAAAGACAGCACAATCTGGGACCAGGCGATAGGGGGTAAAAGCCCTACAGCACAATCTGGGGCCAGGCGATAGGGGGTAAAAGACCAACAGCACAATCTGGGGCCAGGCTATAGGGGGTAAAAGACCTACAGCACAATCTGGGACCAGGCGATAGGGGGTAAAAGACAGCACAATCTGGGACCAGGCGATAGGGGTAAAAGCCCTACAGCACAATCTGGGACCAGGCGATAGGGGTAAAAGACAGCACAATCTGGGACCAGGCGATAGGGGTAAAAGACAGCACAATCTGGGGCCAGGCGATAGGGGGTAAAAGCCCTACAGCACAATCTGGGACCAGGCGATAGGGGTAAAAGCCCTACAGCACAATCTGGGGCCAGGCGATAGGGGTAAAAGACCAACAGCACAATCTGGGGCCAGGCTATAGGAGGTAAAAGACCTACAGCACAATCTGGGGCCAGGCGATAGGGGGTAAAAGACCAACAGCACAATCTGGGGCCAGGCTATAGGAGGTAAAAGACCAACAGCACAATCTGGGGCCAGGCTATAGGAGGTAAAAGACCTACAGCACAATCTGGGACCAGGCGATAGGGGGTAAAAGACAGCACAATCTGGGACCAGGCGATAGGGGTAAAAGACAGCACAATCTGGGACCAGGCGATAGGGGTAAAAGACAGCACAATCTGGGACCAGGCGATAGGGGGTAAAAGACAGCACAATCTGGGGCCAGGCGATAGGAGGTAAAAGACCTACAGCACAATCTGGGACCAGGCGATAGGGGGTAAAAGACAGCACAATCTGGGACCAGGCGATAGGGGGTAAAAGACAGCACAATCTGGGACCAGGCGATAGGGGGTAAAAGCCCTACAGCACAATCTGGGGCCAGGCGATAGGAGGTAAAAGACCTACAGCACAATCTGGGACCAGGCGATAGGGGTAAAAGACAGCACAATCTGGGGCCAGGCGATAGGGGGTAAAAGACAGCACAATCTGGGACCAGGCGATAGGGGGTAAAAGACCTACAGCACAATCTGGGACCAGGCGATAGGGGGTAAAAGACAGCACAATCTGGGACCAGGCGATAGGGGGTAAAAGCCCTACAGCACAATCTGGGGCCAGGCGATAGGGGGTAAAAGACCAACAGCACAATCTGGGACCAGGCGATAGGGGTAAAAGCCCTACAGCACAATCTGGGGCCAGGCGATAGGGGTAAAAGACCAACAGCACAATCTGGGGCCAGGCGATAGGGGGTAAAAGACAGCACAATCTGGGACCAGGCGATAGGGGTAAAAGCCCTACAGCACAATCTGGGACCAGGCGATAGGGGGTAAAAGACAGCACAATCTGGGGCCAGGCGATAGGGGGTAAAAGCCCTACAGCACAATCTGGGGCCAGGCGATAGGGGGTAAAAGCCCTACAGCACAATCTGGGGCCAGGCGATAGGGGTAAAAGCCCTACAGCACAATCTGGGACCAGGCGATAGGGGGTAAAAGCCCAACAGCACAATCTGGGACCAGGCGATAGGGGGTAAAAGACAGCACAATCTGGGACCAGGCGATAGGGGTAAAAGCCCTACAGCACAATCTGGGGCCAGGCGATAGGGGTAAAAGACAGCACAATCTGGGGCCAGGCGATAGGGGGTAAAAGCCCTACAGCACAATCTGGGATCAGGCGATAGGGGTAAAAGACAGCACAATCTGGGACCAGGCGATAGGGGTAAAAGCCCTACAGCACAATCTGGGGCCAGGCGATAGGGGGTAAAAGACAGCACAATCTGGGGCCAGGCAATAGGGGTAAAAGCCCTACAGCACAATCTGGGACCAGGCGATAGGGGGTAAAAGACCTACAGCACAATCTGGGGCCAGGCGATAGGGGTAAAAGAACAGCACAATCTGGGACCAGGCGATAGGGGGTAAAAGACAGCACAATCTGGGACCAGGCGATAGGGGTAAAAGACAGCACAATCTGGGACCAGGCGATAGGGGGTAAAAGACAGCACAATCTGGGACCAGGCGATAGGAGGTAAAAGACAGCACAATCTGGGACCAGGCGATAGGGGGTAAAAGACAGCACAATCTGGGACCAGGCGATAGGGGGTAAAAGACAGCACAATCTGGGACCAGGCGATAGGGGGTAAAAGACAGCACAATCTGGGACCAGGCGATAGGGGTAAAAGACAGCACAATCTGGGACCAGGCGATAGGGGGTAAAAGACAGCACAATCTGGGACCAGGCGATAGGGGGTAAAAGCCCAACAGCACAATCTGGGACCAGGCGATAGGGGTAAAAGCCCAACAGCACAATCTGGGGCCAGGCGATAGGGGGTAAAAGCCCAACAGCACAATCTGGGACCAGGCGATAGGGGTAAAAGACAGCACAATCTGGGACCAGGCGATAGGGGTAAAAGCCCAACAGCACAATCTGGGGCCAGGCGATAGGGGGTAAAAGACAGCACAATCTGGGACCAGGCGATAGGGGTAAAAGCCCAACAGCACAATCTGGGACCAGGCGATAGGGGGTAAAAGCCCAACAGCACAATCTGGGGCCAGGCGATAGGGGTAAAAGCCCAACAGCACAATCTGGGACCAGGCGATAGGGGTAAAAGACAGCACAATCTGGGACCAGGCGATAGGGGGTAAAAGCCCAACAGCACAATCTGGGGCCAGGCGATAGGGGGTAAAAGACAGCACAATCTGGGACCAGGCGATAGGGGTAAAAGCCCAACAGCACAATCTGGGACCAGGCGATAGGGGTAAAAGCCCAACAGCACAATCTGGGGCCAGGCGATAGGGGGTAAAAGCCCAACAGCACAATCTGGGACCAGGCGATAGGGGTAAAAGACAGCACAATCTGGGACCAGGCGATAGGGGGTAAAAGACAGCACAATCTGGGACCAGGCGATAGGGGGTAAAAGCCCAACAGCACAATCTGGGACCAGGCGATAGGGGGTAAAAGACAGCACAATCTGGGGCCAGGCGATAGGGGTAAAAGACAGCACAATCTGGGACCAGGCGATAGGGGTAAAAGACAGCACAATCTGGGACCAGGCGATGGGGGTAAAAGACAGCACAATCTGGGGCCAGGCGATAGGGGGTAAAAGACCTACAGCACAATCTGGGACCAGGCGATAGGGGTAAAAGCCCTACAGCACAATCTGGGACCAGGCGATAGGAGGTAAAAGACAGCACAATCTGGGACCAGGCGATAGGGGTAAAAGACAGCACAATCTGGGACCAGGCGATAGGAGGTAAAAGACAGCACAATCTGGGGCCAGGCGATAGGGGTAAAAGACAGCACAATCTGGGACCAGGCGATAGGGGGTAAAAAGACAGCACAATCTGGGACCAGGCGATAGGGGGTAAAAGACAGCACAATCTGGGACCAGGCGATAGGGGGTAAAGCCCAACAGCACAATCTGGGACCAGGCGATAGGGGGTAAAAGCCCTACAGCACAATCTGGGACCTGGCGATAGGGGGTAAAAGACCTACAGCACAATCTGGGACCAGGCGATAGGGGTAAAAGCCCTACAGCACAATCTGGGACCAGGCGATAGGGGTAAAAGACCAACAGCACAATCTGGGACCAGGCGATAGGGGGTAAAGACCAACAGCACAATCTGGGACCAGGCGATAGGAGGTAAAAGCCCTACAGCACAATCTGGGGCCAGGCGATAGGGGGTAAAAGACAGCACAATCTGGGACCAGGCGATAGGGGTAAAAGACAGCACAATCTGGGGCCAGGCGATAGGGGGTAAAAGACCTACAGCACAATCTGGGACCAGGCGATAGGGGTAAAAGCCCTACAGCACAATCTGGGACCAGGCGATAGGGGTAAAAGACAGCACAATCTGGGGCCAGGCGATAGGGGTAAAAGCCCTACAGCACAATCTGGGACCAGGCGATAGGGGGTAAAAAGCCCAACAGCACAATCTGGGACCAGGCGATTGGGGGTAAAAGACAGCACAATCTGGGGCCAGGCGATAGGGGGTAAAAGCCCAACAGCACAATCTGGGACCAGGCGATAGGGGGGTAAAAGCCCTACAGCACAATCTGGGACCAGGCGATAGGGGTAAAAGACAGCACAATCTGGGACCAGGCGATAGGGGTAAAAGACCTACAGCACAATCTGGGGCCAGGCGATAGGGGTAAAAGACAGCACAATCTGGGGCCAGGCGATAGGGGTAAAAGCCCAACAGCACAATCTGGGACCAGGCGATAGGGGGTAAAAGACCAACAGCGCAATCTGGGGCCAGGCGATAGGGGTAAAAGACCCTACAGCACAATCTGGGACCAGGCGATAGGGGTAAAAGACAGCACAATCTGGGGACCAGGCGATAGGGGGTAAAAGACAGCACAATCTGGGGCCAGGCGATAGGAGGTAAAAGACCAACAGCACAATCTCGGACCAGGCGATAGGGGTAAAGACCAACAGCGCAATCTGGGGCCAGGCGATAGGGGTAAAAGACAGCACAATCTGGGGCCAGGCGATAGGGGGTAAAAGACAGCACAATCTGGTACCAGGCGATAGGGGTAAAAGCCCTACAGAACAATCTGGGGCCAGGCGATAGGGGTAAAAGCCCTACAGCGCAATCTGGGACCAGGCGATAGGGGTAAAAGACAGCACAATCTGGGGCCAGGCGATAGGGGGTAAAGACAGCACAATCTGGGGCCAGGCGATAGGGGTAAAAGACCTACAGCACAATCTGGGACCAGGCGATAGGGGTAAAAGCCCTACAGCACAATCTGGGGCCAGGCGATAGGGGGTAAAAAGACCTACAGCACAATCTGGGGCCAGGCGATAGGGGGTAAAAGACAGCACAATCTGGGGCCAGGCGATAGGGGGTAAAAGACAGCACAATCTGGGGACCAGGCGATAGGGGTAAAAGACAGCACAATCTGGGACCAGGCGATAGGGGGTAAAAGACAGCACAATCTGGGACCAGGCGATAGGGGGTAAAAGACAGCACAATCTGGGGCCAGGCGATAGGGGGTAAAAGACAGCACAATCTGGGGCCAGGCGATAGGGGTAAAAGACCTACAGCACAATCTGGGACCAGGCGATAGGGGGTAAATGCCCTACAGCACAATCTGGGACCAGGCGATAGGGGTAAAAGACAGCACAATCTGGGGCCAGGCGATAGGGGGTAAAAGCCCGTCTCGGAGGAACATGAAATGGGTCAGAAATGAAATACAGAGTGGATTTGTCTGAAATGACATCTTATCAAACAGCTATTCTCGGTTGGAGGAGAAAAGCATAATACTTAAGACTGTAGAGTGGGAGACTAATGTTCTCTGGAGTGATGAATCACGCGTCACCGTCTGCCAGTCTGACGGACGAATCTGGGTTTGGCAGATGCCACCTGCACCAATGCATACCAACTGTGAAGTGTGTTGGGGCTGTTTTTGTCATGGTTCAGACCCCTTAGTTCCAAGTGAAGGGAAATCTTAACGCTAAAGCATACCATGACATTCTAGATGGTTCAGACCCCTTAGTTCCAAGTGAAGGTAAATCTTAACGCTACAGCATACCATGACATTCTAGATGGTTCAGACCCCTTAGTTCCAAGTGAAGGTAAATCTTAACGCTAAAGCATACCATGACATTCTAGATGGTTCAGACCCCTTAGTTCTAAGTGAAGGAAATCTTAACGCTACAGCATACAATGACATTCTAGATGATTCTGTCCTTCCAACTTTGTGACAACAGTTTGGGAAGGCCCTTTTCCTTGTTTTCGGATGACACTGCCCCCCTGTGCACAAAGTGAGTTCCCAGAAATGGTTTGTTGAGATTGGTGTGGAAGAACATGACTGGTCTGCACAGAGTCCTGACCTCAACCCCATCAAACACCTTTGGGATTAATTGAAACGCCGACTGCCCCAATGCATAGTGCCAACTGTAAAGTTTGGTGGAGGAGGAATAATGGTTCGGACGAGGCCCCTTAGTTCCAGGAAATCTTAATGCTACAGTGTACAGTGACATTCTAGAAGATTCTGTCCTTCTAACATTGTGGCAACAGTTTGGGGAAGGACCTTTCCTGTTTCAGCATGACACTGCCTCCGTGCACAAACCAAGGTCCATACAGAAGTTGTTTTTTGGGATCGGTGTGGAACTTGACTGGCATGCACAGAGCCCTGACCTCAACCCCATCGAACACCTCTTGGGATGAATTGGTGCGACGACTGCACTTTAAATGTTTTACCCAAGCCTGCATTCCAAATGGCACCCTATTCCCTATATAGTGCACTACTGTTGACCAGAGCCCTATGGAACTCTATTCCCTACATAGTGCACTACTTTAGACCAGAGCCCTATGGAACTCTATTCCCTACATAGTGCACTACTGTTGACCAGAGCCCTATGGAACTCTATTCCCTACATAGTGCACTACTTTAGACCAGAGCCCTATGGAACTCTATTCCCTACATAGTGCACTACTGTTGACCAGAGCCCTATGGAACTCTATTCCCTACATAGTGCACTACTGTTGACCAGAGCCCAATAGGCCTTTCTCATAGTAGTGCACTATAAAGGGAATAGTGTGTCATTTGGGACCGCAGAGAGAGGATATACAGAGGACAAATCCAATCTGATTTTATTCGCCACTTGCTTGGTAAACAACACGTGTAGAATAACAGTGAAATGCTGACTGGAGGGTCCTTTCCCAACAACGCAGAGCTAAATGAAAACATACATGGAAACAGGGACTGGAGGAATATTACACAGTGGAATGAATACACAGTAGAATGAATACACAGTAGAATAAATACACAGTAGAATAAATACACAGTAGAATAAATACACAGTGGAATAAATACACAGTAGAATAAATACACAGTAGAATATATACACAGTGGAATAAATACACTAGAATAAATACACAGTGGAATATATACACAGTGGGTCACTGGAATAAATACACAGTAGAATATATACCAGTGGAATGAATACACAGTAGAATAAATACACAGTGGAATGAATACACAGTGGAATAAATACACAGTAGAATATATACCCAGTGGAATAAATACACAGTAGAATAAATACACAGTAGAATAAATACACAGTAGAATATATACACAGTAGAATAAATACACAGTAGAATATATACACAGTAGAATATATAACAGTAGAAATATACACAGTAGAATATATACACAGTGGAATAAATACAGTGGAATATATACCCAGTGGAATAAATACACAGTAGAATAAATACACAGTAGAATAAATACACAGTAGAATAAATACACAGTAGAATATATACACAGTGGAATGAATACACAGTGGAATAAATACACAGTGGAATAAATACACAGTAGAATATATACACAGTGGAATGAATACACAGTGGAATGAATACACAGTGGAATAAATACACAGTAGAATATATACACAGTGGAATAAATACAGTGGAATAATACCCAGTGGAATAAATACACAGTAGAATAAATACACAGTGGAATAAATACACAGTAGAATATATACACAGTAGAATAAATACACAGTAGAATATATACACAGTAGAATAAATACACAGTAGAATAAATACACAGTGGAATAAATACACAGTAGAATAAATACAAGTAGAATATATACACAGTGGAATAAATACACAGTAGAATAAATACACAGTGGAATAAATACACAGTAGAATAAATACACAGTAGAATAAATACACAGTAGAATAAATACACAGTGGAATAAATACACAGTAGAATATATACACAGTGGAATATATACACAGTGGAATAAATACACAGTAGAATAAATACACATTGGAATATATACACAGTGGAATAAATACACAGTGGAATAAATACACAGTGGAATAAATACACAGTAGAATAAATACACAGTAGAATAAATACACAGTAGAATATATACACAGTGGAATATATACACAGTGGAATGAATACACAGTGGAATAAATACACAGTAGAATATATACACATACACAGTGGAATAAATACACAGTAGAATAAATACACAGTGGAATAAATACACAGTGGAATAAATAACAGTGGAATAAATACACAGTGGAATGAATACACAGTGGAATAAATACACAGTAGAATATATACACAGTGGAATATATACACAGTGGAATAAATACACAGTAGAATAAATACACAGTGGAATAAATACACAGTGGAATGAATACACAGTGGAATGAATACACAGTGGAATAAATACACAGTAGAATATATACACAGTGGAATGAATACACAGTGGAATAAATACACAGTGGAATGAATACACAGTGGAATAAATACACAGTAGAATATATACACAGTGGAATATATACACAGTGGAATAAATACACAGTAGAATAAATACACAGTGGAATAAATACACAGTGGAATGAATACACAGTGGAATGAATACACAGTGGAATAAATACACAGTAGAATATATACACAGTGGAATATATACACAGTGGAATAAATACACAGTAGAATAAATACACAGTGGAATAAATACACAGTGGAATGAATACACAGTGGAATGAATACACAGTGGAATATATACACAGTGGAATAAATACACAGTGGAATATATACACAGTGGAATAAATACACAGTGGAATGAATACACAGTGGAATGAATACACAGTGGAATAAATACACAGTAGAATATATACACAGTGGAATAAATACACAGTGGAATGAATACACAGTGGAATGAATACACAGTAGAATAAATACACAGTAGAATAAATACACAGTAGAATAAATACACAGTGGAATGAATACACAGTGGAATAAATACACAGTGGAATGAATACACAGTGGAATGAATACACAGTAGAATAAATACACAGTAGAATAAATACACAGTGGAATGAATACACAGTAGAATATATACACAGTGGAATGAATACAGTGGAATGAATACACAGTGGAATAAATACACAGTGGGAATACACAGTAGAAAATACACAGTAGAATATATACACAGTGGAATGAATACAAGTGGAATGAATACACAGTAGAATATATACACAGTAGAATATATACACAGTGGAATAAATACCCATGGAATGAATACACAGTGGAATGAATACACATTAGAAAATACACAGTGGAATGAATACAAGTGGAAAATACACAGTGGAATGAATACACAGTAGAATATATACACAGTGGAATACAAGTGGAATGAATACACAGTGGAATAAATACACAGTAGAATATATACACAGTAGAATATATACACAGTGGAATAAATACACCCAGTGGAATGAATACACAGTGGAATATATACACAGTAGTGGAATATATACACAGTGGAATAAATACACCCAGTGGAATAAATACACAGTAGAATAAATACACAGTAGAATAAATACACAGTGGAATAAATACACAGTAGAATATATACACAGTGGAATGAATACACAGTGGAATGAATACACAGTGGAATAAATACACAGTGGAATATATACACAGTGGAATACAATGGAATGAATACACAGTGGAATAAATACACAGTGGAATGGAATATATACCCAGTGGAATAAATACACAGTAGAATAAATACACAGTGGAATAAATACAGTAGAATATATACACAGTAGAATAAATACACAGTAGAATATATACACAGTAGAATAAATACACAGTAGAATAAATACACAGTAGAATAAATACACAGTAGAATAAATACACAGTGGAATAAATACACAGTAGAATATATACACAGTGGAATATATACACAGTGGAATAAATACACAGTGAATATATACACAGTAGAATAAATACACAGTAGAATATATACACAGTGGAATAAATACAGTAGAATAAATACACAGTGGAATAAATACACAGTAGAATAAATTCACAGTAGAATATATACACAGTGGAATAAATACACAGTAGAATAAATACACAGTGGAATAAATACACAGTGGAATAGAATAAATACACAGTAGAATAAATACACAGTGGAATAAATACACAGTAGAATATAGTGGAATATATACACAGTGGAATAAATACACAGTAGGAATGAATATATACACAGTGGAATAAATACACAGTGGAATAAATACACAGTGGAATAAATACACAGTGAATAAATACACAGTAGAATATATACACAGTGGAATATATACACAGTGGAATGAATACACAGTGGAATAAATACACAGTAGAATAATACACAGTGGAATAATACACAGTGGAATAAATACACAGTAGAATAAATACACAGTGGAATAAATACACAGTGGAATGAATACACAGTGGAATAAATACACAGTAGAATATATACACAGTGGAATATATACACAGTGGGAACAGTAGAATAAATACACAGTGGAATAAATACACAGTGGAATGAATACACAGTGGAATAAATACACAGTGGAATAAATACAATAGAATATATACACAGTGGAATAAATACACAGTGGAATAAATACACAGTGGAATGAATACACAGTGGAATAAATACACAGGAATAACACAGTGGAATATATACACAGTGGAATAAATACACAGTGGAATAGAATAAATACACAGTAGAATATATACACAGTGGAATAAATACACAGTAGAATAAATACACAGTGGAATAAATACACAGTGGAATAAATACACAGTAGAATAAATACACAGTGGACAGTGGAATAAATACACAGTGGAACACAGTGGAATATATACACAGTGGAATAAATACAAGAATAAATACACATTGGAATATATACACAGTGGAGTGGAATAAATACACAGTAGAATAAATACACAGTAGAATAAATACACAATACACAGTGGAATAATACACAGTGGAATGAATACACAGTGGAATAAATACACAGTAGAATATATACACAGTGGAATATATACACAGTGGAATAAATACACAGTGGAATAAATACACAGTGGAATAAATACACAGTGGAATAAATACACAGTGGAATGAATACACAGTGGAATAATACACAGTGGAATATATACACAGTGGAATAAATACACAGTAGAATAAATACACAGTGGAATAAATACACAGTGGAATAAATACACAGTGGAATGAATACACAGTGGAATAAATACACAGTGGAATGAATACACAGTGGAATAAATACACAGTGGGAATACACAGTGGAATAAATACACAGTGGAATAATACACAGTGGAATATATACACAGTGGAATAAATACACAGTAGAATAAATACACAGTGGAATAAATACACAGTGGAATGAATACACAGTGGAATGAATAAATACACAGTAGAATATATACACAGTGGAATATATACACAGTGGAATAAATACACAGTAGAATAAATACACAGTGGAATAAATACACAGTGGAATGAATACACAGTGGAATGAATACACAGTGGAATACACAGTGGAATAAACACACAGTGGAATATATACACAGTGGAATAAATACACAGTGGAATAATACACAGTGGAATAAATACACAGTGGAATATATACACAGTGGAATAAATACACAGTGGAATGAATACACAGTGGAATAAATACACAGTGGAATGAATACACAGTGGAATGAATACACAGTGGAATACACAGTGGAATAAATACACAGTGGAATAATACACAGTGGAATAAATACACAGTGGAATGAATACACAGTGGAATGAATACACAGTGGAATAAATACACAGTAGAATAAATACACAGTGGAATAAATACACAGTGGAATGAATACACAGTGGAATGAATACACAGTAGAATAAATACACAGTGGAATAAATACACAGTAGAATAAATACACAGTGCAATGAATACACAGTGGAATAAATACACAGTGGAATGAATACACAGTGGGAATACACAGTAGAATAAATACACAGTGGAATAAATACACAGTGGAGAATAATACACAGTGGAATGAATACACAGTGGTGGACAGTGGAATGAATACACAGTGGAATGAATACACAGTAGAATATATACACAGTAGAATATATACACACACAGTGGAATAAATACACAGTAGAATATATACACAGTAGAATATATACACAGTGGAATAAATACCCAGTGGAATGAATACACAGTGGAATGAATACACATTAGAATATATACACAGTGGAATGAATACACACACAGTGGGAATACACAGTAGAATATATACACAGTGGAATGAATACACAGTGGAATGAATACACAGTGGAATAAATACACAGTAGAATATATACACAGTAGAATATATACACAGTGGAATAAATACAGTGGAATATATACAATACACAGTGGAATATACACAGTATATATACACAGTGGAATGAATACACAGTGGAAGTAGAATAAATACACAGTGGAAGTAAATATACACAGTGGAATGTATACACAGTGGAATAATAACAGTAGAATAAATACACAGTGGAATAAATACACAGTGGAATAAATACACAGTAGAATATATACACAGTGGAATATATGCACAGTGGAATAAATACACAGTGGAATGAATACACAGTGGAATAAATAACAGTAGAATAAATACAAAGTGGAATGAATACACAGTGGAATAAATACACAGTAGAATATATACACAGTGGAATGAATACAATGGCACACAGTAGTGTGGAATGAATACACAGTGGAATAAATACACAGTGGAATAAATACACAGTGGAATAAATACACAGTAGAATATATACACAGTGGAATATATACACAGTGGAATGTATATACAGTGGAATATATACACAGTAGAATAAATACACAGTGGAATGAATACACAGTGGAATAAATACACAGTAGAATGTATACACAGTGGAATAAATACACAGTAGAATATATACACAGTGGAATGAATACACAGTGGAATAAATACACAGTGGAATATATACACAGTGGAATAAATACTGTAGCGGTTGTCGTCTTCCTTTTCTGAGGAGGAGGAAATATCAGACCAATATGCAGCGTGGTAAGTGTTCGTCATATTTATTCCACTGAACAAGAGAATAAAGGAAACCCGAAACAGTCCCGTATGGTGAAAACACTGAACATAAAACAAATCTGGGAAAACAGGCTGCCTAAGTATGGTTCTCAATCACAACCACCCACAAATCATAGAGTGGGAAAACAGGCTGCCTAAGTATGGTTCTCAATCAGAGACAATAACTACCCACAAATCATAGTGGGAAAACAGGCTGCCTAAGTATGGTTCTCAATCAGAGACAACAACTACCCACAAATCATAGTGGGAAAACAGGCTGCCTAAGTATGGTTCTCAATCAGAGACAACAACTACCCACAAATCATAGTGGGAAAACAGGCTGCCTAAGTATGGTTCTCAATCAGAGACAACAACTACCCACAAATCATAGTGGGAAAACAGGCTGCCTAAGTATGGTTCTCAATCAGAGACAACAACTACCCACAAATCATAGTGGGAAAACAGGCTGCCTAAGTATGGTTCTCAATCAGAGACAACAACTACCCACAAACAAGAGTGGGAAAACAGGCTGCCTAAGTATGGTTCTCAATCAGAGACAATAACTACCCACAAATCATAGTGGGAAAACAGGCTGCCTAAGTATGGTTCTCAATCAGAGACAACAACCACCCACAAATCATAGTGGGAAAACAGGCTACCAAAGTATGGTTCTCAATCAGAGACAACGATAGACAGCTGCCTCTGATTGGGAACCATACCAGAACAAACACATAGAAATAGAAAACATAGAATACCCACCCCCAACTCACTCCCTGACCAACCTAAAATAGAGACATACAAAAGGGAACTAAGGTCAGGACGTGATATATACACAGTGGAATAATCCATCAAACCAGAAAGAGGACATTTAGCAACACTAATGAGGACATGTCAGTAGAGAACATCTTGTACTGATATTGGACCACAGTCCCCCGAGCTATAAATATATTCCATTTAAAACATTTTATAAATTCAGGCTCAAACTATTCCACTGGTAAAGTGGAAAATAGAGAGAATAGAGGACTTGGAGAAGAGGTATAGAAGGACTTGGAGAATAGAGGACTTGGAGAATAGAGGACTTGGAGTATAGGACTTGGAGTATAGAGGACTTGGAGAATAGAGGACTTGGAGAATAGAGGACTTGGAGAATAGAGGAGAGGACTTAGGACTTGGAGAATAGAGGACTTGGAGTATAGAGGACTTGGAGAATAGAGGACTTGGAGAATAGAGGACTTGTATAGAGGACTTGGAGTATAGAGGACTTGGAGTATAGAGGACTTGGAGAATAGAGGACTTGGAGAATAGAGGACTTGGAGAATAGAGGACTTGGAGTATAGAGGACTTGGAGTATAGAGGACTTGGAGAATAGAGGACTTGAATAGAGGACTTGGAGAATAGAGGACTTGGAGAATAGAGGACTTGGAGAATAGAAGGACTTGGAGAATAGAGGACTTGGAGAATAGAGATGACTTGAGAGTATAGAGGACTTGGAGAATAGAAGGACTTGGAGAATAGAGGACTTGGAGAATAGAGGACTTGGAGAATAGAGGACTTGGAGAATAGAGGACTTGGAGTATAGAGGACTTGGAGTATAGAGGACTTGGAGTATAGAGGACTTGGAGAATAGGAGGACTTGGAGAATAGAGGACTTGGAGAATAGAGGACTTGGAGAATAGAGGACTTGGAGAATAGAGGACTTGGAGAATAGAGGACTTGGAGAACTTGGAGAATAGAAGGACTTGGAGAATAGAGGACTTGGAGAATAGAGGACTTGGAGAACTTGGAGAATAGAAGGACTTGGAGAACAGAACTTTCCAACATAATTTGCAAATAAATTCATTAAAAATCCTACAATATGATTTTCTGGATTTTTCTTTCTCTCTCATTTTGTCTGTCATAGTTGAAGTGTACCTATGATGAAAATTACAGGCCTCTCTCATCTTTTTAAGTGGGAGAACTTGCGCAATTGGTGGCTGAATAAATACATTTTTTGCCCCACTGTATATATATAAAAATAAAATAAATGGAGTGGGACTGGACGCCATGCCTGGACTGGGCACCTGCGCAGAGGAAGGCCATGGAGCGAGACTGGTGACACACTCTTCAGGGCGAGTGCGGGAGCCGGCACAGGACGTACCGGACTGGAGGCCTGGTGTGTGGTGGGATATTCAGTCAATAACTCGACCAAGGCGCAGCGTGAGTAGAGTATATTTATTACAGTGGAACCTCAAAACAACAAAGAATGAACAAACGTGCCATTCATAGAGCACATAGGCACTAAACAAAACAAATATCCCACAATGCAGCTGGGAAAAAGGGACACACTAAGTATGATCCCCAATAGAGGCAACGATATACAGCTGCCTCCAATTGGGAACCATACTCACACACCAACATAGAACTATAATAACTAGAAAACCCCTAGTCACGCTCTGACCTATTACACCATAGAGAACCCCGAGGGGCTCTCTATGGTCTGGCGTGACACAGACGGTGTGAGTAACTTAATTTATGTCACCTAATTGCCCTGAATACCTTGGTTAATCCTACAGCTATTTCATGCAGTAATCATGTGCATATGAACAAGAGTTATACTGTTAACACTGAGGCTGTGTGTCCTAGTAGGAAGACCACTGTTAACACTGAGGTGGTGTGTCCTAGTAGGAAGACCACTGTTAACACTGAGGTGGTGTGTCCTAGTAGGAAGACCACTGTTAACACTGAGGTGGTGTGTCCTAGTAGGAAGACCACTGTTAACAAGAGACCCTGTTGTGTCCTAGTAGGAAGACCACTGTTAACACTGAGGTGGTGTGCCTAGTAGGAAGACCACTGTTAACACTGAGGTGGTGTGTCCAGGAAGAAGACCACTGACCACTGTTAACACTGAGGTGGTGTGTCCTAGTAGGAAGACCACTGTTAACACTGAGGAGGTGTGTAGGAAGACCACTGTAACACTGAGGAGGTGTGTCCTAGTAGGAAGACCACTGTTAACACTGAGGTGAAGTGTTAACACTGAGGTGGTGTGTCCTAGTAGGAAGACCACTGTTAACACTGAGGTAGGAAGTGTAACACTGAGGAGGTGTGTCCTAGTAGGAAGACCACTGTTAACACTGAGGTGGTGTGTCCTAGTAGGAAGACCACTGTTAACACTGAGGAGGTGTGTCCTATAGGAAGACCACTGTTAACACTGAGGTGGTGTGTCCTAGTAGGAAGACCACTGTTAACACTGAGGAGGTGTGTCCTTAGGAAGACCACTGTTAACACTGAGGTGTGTAGTAGGAAGACCACTGTTAACACTGAGGTGGTGTGTCCTATAGGAAGACCACTGTTAACACTGAGGTGGTGTGTCCTAGTAGGGAAGACCACTGTTAACACTGAGGAGGTGTGTCCTAGTAGGAAGACCACTGTTAACACTGAGGTGGTGTGTAGGAAGACCACTGTTAACACTGAGGAGGTGTGTCCTAGTAGGAAGACCACTGTTAACACTGAGGTGGTGTGTCCTAGTAGGAAGACCACTGTTAACACTGAGGAGGTGTGTCCTAGTAGGAAGACCACTGTTAACACTGAGGTGGTGTGTCCTAGTAGGAAGACCACTGTTAACACTGAGGTGGTGTGTCCTAGTAGGAAGACCACTGTTAACACTGAGGCTGTGTGTCCTAGTAGGAAGACCACTGTTAACACTGAGGTGGTGTGTGTAGGAAGACCACTGTTAACACTGAGGTGGTGTGTAGTAGGAAGACCACTGTTAACACTGAGGGTGTGTCCTAGTAGGAAGACCACTGTTAACACTGAGGTGGTGTGTCCTAGTAGGAAGACCACTGTTAACACTGAGGAGGTGTGTCCTAGTAGGAAGACCACTGTTAACACTGAGGTGGTGTGTCCTAGTAGGAAGACCACTGTTAACACTGAGGTGGTGTGTCCTAGTAGGAAGACCACTGTTAACACTGTAGGAAGACCACTGTTAACACTGAGGTGGTGTGTCCTAGTAGGAAGACCACTGTTAACACTGAGGTGGTGTGTCCTAGTAGGAAGACCACTGTTAACACTGAGGAGGTGTGTCCTAGTAGGAAGACCACTGTTAACACTGAGGTGGTGTGTCCTAGTAGGAAGACCACTGTTAACACTGAGGTGGTGTGTCCTAGTAGGAAGACCACTGTTAACACAGTGTGTCCTAGTAGGAAGACCACTGTTAACACTGAGGTGGTGTGTCCTAGTAGGAAGACCACTGTTAACACTGAGGTGGTGTGTCTAGTAGGAAGACCACTGTTAACACTGAGGTGGTGTGTAGTAGGAAGACCACTGTTAACACTGAGGCTGTGTGTCCTAGTAGGAAGACCACTGTTAACACTGAGGTGGTGTGTCCTAGTAGGAAGACCACTGTTAACACTGACCAGGAGGTGGTGTGTCCTAGTAGGAAGACCACTGTTAACACTGAGGAGGTGTGTCCTAGTAGGAAGACCACTGTTAACACTGAGGTGGTGTGTCCTAGTAGGAAGACCACTGTTAACACTGAGGTGGTGTGTCCTATAGGAAGACCACTGTTAACACTGAGGAGGTGTGTCCTAGTAGGAAGACCACTGTTAACACTGAGGTGTGTGTCCTAGTAGGAAGACCACTGTTAACACTGAGGAGGTGTGTCCTAGGAAGACCACTGTTAACACTGAGGGTGTCCTAGTAGGAAGTGTCCTAGTAGGAAGACCACTGTTAACACTGAGGTGGTGTGTTAGGAAGACCACTGTTAACACTGAGGTGGTGTGTCCCTAGGAAGACCACTGTTAACACTGAGGTGGGTGTCCTAGTAGGAAGACCACTGTTAACACTGAGGCTGTGTGTCCTAGGAAGACCACTGTTAACACTGAGGTGGTGTGTCCTAGTAGGAAGACCACTGTTAACACTGAGGTGGTGTGTCCTAGTAGGAAGACCACTGTTAACACTGAGGTGGTGTGTCCTAGTAGGAAGACCACTGTTAACACTGAGGTGGTGTGTCCTAGTAGGAAGACCACTGTTAACACTGAGGTGGTGTGTCCTAGTAGGAAGACCACTGTTAACACTGAGGTGGTGTGTCCTGAGGTGTGTGTAGTAGGAAGACCACTGTTAACACTGAGGTGGTGTGTCCTAGTAGGAAGACCACTGTTAACACTGAGGTGGTGTGTCCCTAGTAGGAAGACCACTGTTAACACTGAGGTGGTGTGTCCTATAGGAAGACCACTGTTAACACTGAGGGTGGTGTGTAACACTAGGTGTGTCCTAGGAAGACCACTGTTAACACTGAAGACTACTGTTAACACTGAGGTGGTGTGTCCAGTAGGAAGACCACTGTTAACACTGGTGGTGTGTCCTAGAGGAAGTGTAACACCCAGTAGGAAGACCACTGTTAACAGGTGGTGTGTCCTAGAGGAAAGGTGTCCTAGTAGGAAGACCACTGGTGTGTCCTATAGGAAGACCACTGTTAACACTGAGGTGGTGTGTCCCAGTAGGAAGACCACTGTTAACACTGAGGCTGTGTGTCCTAGTAGGAAGACCACTGTTAACACTGAGGTGGTGTGTCCTAGTAGGAAGACCACTGTTAACACTGAGGTGGTGTGTCCTAGTAGGAAGACCACTGTTAACACTGAGGAGGGTGTCCTAGTAGGAAGTGTAACACTGAGGTGGTGTGTCCTATAGGAAGACCACTGTTAACACTAGGAAGACCACTGTTAACACTGAGGTGTGTCCTAGTAGGAAGACCACTGTTAACACTGAGGCTGTGTGTCCTAGTAGGAAGACCACTGTTAACACTGAGGCTGTGTGTCCTAGTAGGAAGACCACTGTTAACACTGAGGTGGTGTGTCCTGTAGGAAGACCACTGTTAACACTGAGGTGGTGTGTCCTAGTAGGAAGACCACTGTTAACACTGTCCTAGTAGGAAGACCAGGTGGTGTGTCCTAGTAGGAAGACCACTGTTAACACTGAGGGTGGTGTATCTCTGTAGGAAGACCACTGTTAACACTGGCTGTGTGTCAAAAGAGGAAGGTTAACACTGTGGTCCTAGTAGGAAGACCACTGTTAACACTGGTGGTGTGTCCTAGTAGGAAGACCACTGTTAACACTGAGGTAGGAAGACCACTGTTAACACTGAGGTGGTGTGTCCTAGTAGGAAGTGTTAACACTGAGGTGGTGTGTCCTAGTAGGAAGACCACTGTTAACACTGAGGAGGTGTGTCCTAGTAGGAAGACCACTGTTAACACTGAGGTGGTGTGTCCTAGTAGGAAGACCACTGTTAACACTGAGGTGTGTCCTAGTAGGAAGACCACTGTTAACACTGAGGAGGTGTGTCCTATAGGAAGACCACTGTTAACACTGAGGTGGTGTGTCCTAGTAGGAAGACCACTGTTAACACACTAGGAAGACCACTGTTAACACTGAGGCTGTGTCCTAGTAGGAAGACCACTGTTAACACTGAGGTGGTGTGTCCCAGTAGGAAGACCACTGTTAACACTGAGGAGGTGTGTCCTAGTAGGAAGACCACTGTTAACACTGAGGTGGTGTGTCCTATAGGAAGACCACTGTTAACACTGAGGTGGTGTGTCCTAGTAGGAAGACCACTGAGGCAGTGTGAGGCAGTGTGTCCTATAGGAAGACCACTGTTGTCTGTCTATCCCTGTTCTCTCCTCTCTGCACAGACCATACAAACGCTCCACACCGCGTGGCCGCGCCACCCTAATCTGGTGGTCCCAGCGCGCACGACCCACGTGGAGTTCCAAGTCTCCGGTAGCCTCTGGAACTGCCGATCTGCGGCCAACAAGGCAGAGTTAATCTCAGCCTATGCCTCCCTCCAGTCCCTCGACTTCTTGGCACTGACGGAAACATGGATCACCACAGATAACACTGCCACTCCTACTGCTCTCTCTTCGTCCGCCCACATGTTCTCGCACACCCGAGAGCTTCTGGTCAGCGGGGTGGTGGCACCGGGATCCTCATCTCTCCCAAGTGGTCATTCTCTCTTTCTCCCCTTACCCATCTGTCTATCGCCTCCTTTGAATTCCATGCTGTCACAGTTACCAGCCCTTTCAAGCTTAACATCCTTATCATTTATCGCCCTCCAGGTTCCCTCGGAGAGTTCATCAATGAGCTTGATACCTTGATAAGCTCCTTTCCTGAGGACGGCTCACCTCTCACAGTGCTGGGCGACTTTAACCTCCCCACATCTACCTTTGACTCATTCCTCTCTGCCTCCTTCTTTCCACTCCTCTCCTCTTTTGACCTCACCCTCTCACCTTCCCCCTACTCACAAGGCAGGCAATACGCTCGACCTCATCTTTACTAGATGCTGTTCTTCCACTAACCTCATTGCAACTCCCCTCCAAGTCTCCGACCACTACCTTGTATCCTTTTCCCTCTCGCTCTCATCTAACACCTCCCACACTGCCCCTACTCGGATGGTATCGCGCCGTCCCAACCTTCGCTCTCTCTCCCCCGCTACTCTCTCCTCTTCCATCCTATCATCTCTTCCCTCTGCTCAAACCTTCTCCAACCTATCTCCTGATTCTGCCTCCTCAACCCTCCTCTCCTCCCTTTCTGCATCCTTTGACTCTCTATGTCCCCTATCCTCCAGGCCGGCTCGGTCCTCCCTCCCGCCCCGTGGCTCGACGACTCATTGCGAGCTCACAGAACAGGGCTCCGGGCAGCTGAGCGGAAGTGGAGGAAAACTCGCCTCCCCTGCGGACCTGGCATCCTTTCACTCCCTCCTCTCTACATTTTCCTCCTCTGTCTCTGCTGCTAAAGCCATTTTCTACCACTCTAAAATCCAAGCATCTGCCTCTAACCCTAGGAAGCTTTTGCCACCTTCTCCTCCCTCCTGAATCCCCCTCCTCCCTCTCTGCAGATGACTTCGTCAACCATTTTGAAAAGAAGGTCGACGACATCCGATCCTCGTTTGCTAAGTCAAACGGCACCGCTGGTTCTGCTCACACTGCCCCTACCCTGTGCTCTGACCTCTTTCTCCCTCTCTCTCCAGATGAAATCTCGCGTCTTGTGACGGCCGGCCGCCCAACAACCTGCCCGCTTGACCCTATCCCCTCCTCTCTTCTCCAGACCATTTCCGGAGAGCTTCTCCCTTACCTCACCTCGCTCATCAACTCATCCCTGACCGCTGGCTACGTCCCTTCCGTCTTCAAGAGAGCGAGAGTTGCACCCCTTCTGAAAAAACCTACACTCGATCCCTCCGATGTCAACAACTACAGACCAGTATCCCTTCTTTCTTTTCTCTCCAAAACTCTTGAGCGTGCCGTCCTTGGCCAGCTCTCCCGCTAATCTCTCTCTGAATGACCTTCTTGATCCAAATCAGTCAGGTTTCAAGACTAGTCATTCAACTGAGACTGCTCTTCTCTGTATCACGGAGGCGCTCCGCACCGCTAAAGCTAACTCTCTCTCCTCTGCTCTCATCCTTCTAGACCTATCGGCTGCCTTCGATACTGTGAACCATCAGATCCTCCTCTCCACCCTCTCCGAGTTGGGCATCTCCGGCGCGGCCCACGCTTGGATTGCGTCCTACCTGACAGGTCGCTCCTACCAGGTGGCGTGGCGAGAATCTGTCTCCTCACCACGCGCTCTCACCACTGGTGTCCCCCAGGGTTCTGTTCTAGGCCCTCTCATATTCTCGCTATACACCAAGTCACTTGGCTCTGTCATAACCTCACATGGTCTCTCCTATCATTGCTATGCAGACGACACACAATTAATCTTCTCCTTTCCCCCTTCTGATGACCAGGTGGCGAATCGCCTCTCTGCATGTCTGGCAGACATATCAGTGTGGATGACGGATCACCACCTCAAGCTGAACCTCGGCAAGACGGAGCTGCCCTTCCTCCCGGGAAGGACTGCCCGTTCCATGATCTCGCCATCACGGTTGACAACTCCATTGTGTCCTCCTCCCAGAGCGCTAAGAACCTTGGCGTGATCCTGGACAACACCCTGTCATTCTCAACTAACATCAAGGCGGTGGCCCGTTCCTGTAGGTTCATGCTCTACAACATCCGCAGAGTACGACCCTGCCTCACACAGGAAGAGCGCAGGTCCTAATCCAGGCACTTGTCATCTCCCGTCTGGATTACTGCAACTCGCTGTTGGCTGGGCTCCCTGCCTGTGCCATTAAACCCCTACAACTCATCCAGAACGCCGCAGCCCGTCTGGTGTTCAACCTTCCCAAGTTCTCTCCACGTCACCCCGCTCCTGCTCTCTCCACTGGCTTCCAAGCTCGCATCCGCTACAAGACCATGGTGCTTGCCTACGGAGCTGGGAGGGAACGGCACCTCAGAGCCAGACTCTAATCAGGCCCTACACCCAAACAAGGGCACAGCGTTCATCCACCTCTGGCCTCGCCTCCCTCCACTGGCAGTTTCAGCCCAGTCAAAAGCTCTGGCCCCCAATGGTGGAACAAACTCGCTCACACGCCAGGACAGCGGAGTCAATCACCACCTCCGGAGACACCTGAAACCCCACCTCTTTAAGGAATACCTAGGATAGGATAAGTAATCCTTCTTCCCCCTTTAAGATTTAGATGCACTATTGTAAAGTGACTGTTCCACTGGATGTCATAAGGTGAATGCACCAATTTGTAAGTCGCTCTGGATAAGCTAAATGACTTAAATGTAAATGTATGTAAATGTTCTCAACTAACATCAAGGTAGGTTCTGCTCTACAACATCAGAGGCCCTACAGGAAGCGGCGCAGGTCCTAATCCAGGCACTTGTCATCTCCCGTCTGGATTACTGCAACTCGCTGCTGGCTGGGCTCCTGCCTGTGCCATTAAACCCCTCCAGCCCGTCTGGTGTTCAACCTGGCCTCTCACGCTCCTCTCTCTCCACTGGCTTCCAGTTGAAGCTCGATCCGCTACAAGACCATGGTGCTTGCCTACGGAGCTGTGAGGAACGGCACCTCAGTACCTCCAGGCTCTGATGAGGCCCTACACCCAAACAAGGGCACTGCGTTCATCCACCTCTGGCCTGCTCGCCTCCCTACCACTGAGGAAGTACAGCGCCAGCCCAGTCAAAACTGTTCGCTGCTCTGGCCCCCCAATGGTGGAACAAACTCGCTCACGACGCCAGGACAGCGGAGTCAATCACCACCTTCCGGAGACACCTGAAACCCCACCTCTTTAAGGAATACCTAGGATAGGATAAGTAATCCTTCTCACCCCCCCCCCTTTAAGATTTAGATGCACTATTGTAAAGTGACTGTTCTACTGGATGTCATAAGGTGAATGCACCAATTTGTAAGTCGCTCTGGATAAGAGCGTCTGCTAAATGACTTAAATGTCTTAAATGTTAACACTGAGGTGGTGTGTCCTCGTAGGAAGACCACTTTGTGCAGCTCACCCTGCACTATCAAGTCTACTTCTGATAAGCTTCCCAGTAAAGGGTAAAAACAATCAAGCAAGACAGGAAAGTGCTAAAAATAGCCAATATTAACATACTGAGAAACCAGGTCCATGAATTGATTAACTAGCCAGTAAACAGATGACATTTATATTCTGCCTATCTCTGAAACTCGCTTAGATAATAATTATTATTCTGCCTATCTCTGAAACTCGCTTAGATAATAGCTTTGATGATACAGTGGAAGCAATACATGGTTATAACGTCTACAGGAGAGACAGAAACGCCCCGTCGGCGGTGTTGCGGACTATAAAGAACCAGCTTCCTGTAAAGCTAAGAGAGGATCTCAGGTTAAATACTGTTGAAGTCATCTGGCTACAGGTTCATCTGCTTCACCTAAAGCCCATTCTGGTGGGAAGCTGCTATAGACCACTGAGTGTTAACAGTCACTATCTGGATAATGTTAAATACTGTTGAAGTCATCTGGCTACAGGTTCATCTGCTTCACCTAAAGCCCATTCTGGTGGGAAGCTGCTATAGACCACTGAGTGTTAACAGTCAGTATCTGAATAATGTGTGTGAAATGCTTGATAATGTATGTGATATCAAAAGAGAAGTATATTTCCTGGGTGATTTAAATATTGACTGGGTATCATCAAGCTGCCCACTCAAGAGAAAAAGCTTCAAACTGTAACCAGTGCCTGCAGCCTGGTTCAGGTTACCAGTCAACCTACCAGGGTAGTTACAAACAGCACAGGAATGACATCATCAACATGTATTGATCACATCTTTACTAATGCTGCAGACATCTGCTCTAAAGTAGTATCCAGATCCATAGGATGTATTGATCACAATATAGTAGCCATATCTAGGAAAACCAAAGTTCCAGAGCCTGGGTCTAATATAGTGTATAAGAGGTCATACAATAAGTTTTGTAGTGATTCATATGTTGATGATGTTAAGAATATTTGCTGGTCTGTGGTGTGTAACGAGGAGCAACCAGACGCTGCTGGTCTGTGGTGTGTAAAGGAGCAACCAGACGCTGCTGGTCTGTGGTGTGTAACGAGGAGCAACGCTGCTGGTCTGTGGTGTGTAATGAGGAGCAACCAGACGCTGCTGGTCTGTGGTGTAACGAGGAGCAACCAGACGCTGCTGGTCTGTGGTACCTGGTGAGGAGCAACCAGATGCTGCTGGTCTGTGGTGTGTAATGAGGAGCAACCAGACGCTGCTGGTCTGTGGTGTGTAATGAGGAGCAACCAGACGCTGCTGGTCTGTGGTGTGTGAGGAGCAACCAGACGCTGCTGGTCTGTGGTGTGTAATGAGGAGCAACCAGACGCTGCTGGTCTGTGGTGTGTAACGAGGAGCAACCAGACGCTGCTGGTCTGTGGTGTGTAATGAGGAGCAACCAGACGCTGCACTTGACACATTTATGAAATTGCTTATTCCAGTTACTAATAAGCATGCTCCCATTAAGAAAATGACTGGAAAAACTGTTAAATCCCCTTGGATTGATGAAGAAGTGAAAATCTGACCAAATTATAAAAGACGAGCATTGTACTTTCGAATTCCGTAAAGTCAGTGTGGACTAATTTGATTAAAGTCAATGTGGAATAAATTCCGTAAAGTCAGTGTGGAATAAATTCCGTAAAGTCAGTGTGGAATAAATTCCGTAAAGTCAGTGTGGAATAAATTCCGTAAAGTCAGTGTGGAATAAATTTTGTAAAGTCAGTGTGGAATAAATTCCGTACAGTCAGTGTGGAATAAATTCCGTAAAGTCAGTGTGGAATAAATTCCGTAAAGTCAGTGTGGAATAAATTCCGTAAAGTCAGTGTGGAATAAATTCCGTAAAGTCAGTGTGGAATAAATTCCGTAAAGTCAGTGTGGAATAAATTCCGTAAAGTCAGTGTGGAATAAATTCCGTAAAGTCAGTGTGGAATAAATTCCGTAAAGTCAGTGTGGAATAAATTCCGTAAAGTCAGTGTGGAATAAATTCCGTACAGTCAGTGTGGAAGAATGATTGTTGTTTATCAACGATGACATGCCACCGGGTCTTACAATCTGGATGGAAAATTACTCAGGATAATGGAGGATGGAATTGCCACTCCTATTTGCCACATCTTCAATTTAAGCCTACTTTAAGCCCTCAGGCCTGGAGGAAGCTAAAGTCATTCCGCTACCCAAGAACAGTAAAGCCCCATTTACTGGCTCAAATAGCCGAACAATCAGTCTGTTACCAACCCTTAGTAAACTTCTGGAGAAAATTTGTGTTTGACCAGATACAATGCTATTTCACAGTAAACAAATTGACGACAGACTTTCAGCACGCATATAGGGAAGGACACTCAACAAGCACAGCATTTACACAAATGACTGATGATTGGCTGAGAGAAATTAATGATAAAATGATTGTGGGGGCTGTCTTGTTAGACTTCAGTGCAGATTTTGACATGATCTATCATCATAGTCTGCTCCTGGAAAAACATATGTGTTATGGCTTTACACCCCCTGCTTTAATGCAGATAAAGAGTTACTTGTCCAACAGAACACAGAGGGTGTTCTTTAATGGAAGCCTATCAAATATAATCCAGTTAGAATCAGGAATTCCCCAGGGTAGCTGTTTAGGCCCCTTGATTTGTTTCAATCTTTACTAACGTCATGCCACTGACTTTGAGTAAAGCCAGAGTTTCTATGTATTTCTATGTATGTGGATGACTCAACACTATACACGTCAGCTACTAAAGAGACTGAAATGACTGCAACACTAAACAAAGAGCTGCCAAGGGTGCCAAGGAAAAAGTTAGCCTTAAAAGTATGTGGAGAGCTAACATTAATGACATGCATGTCAATCTCTCATGGCTTAAAGTGGAAGAGAGATTGACTTCCTCATTACTTGTTTTTGTAAGAGGTGTTGACAAAATGAATGTACCGAGCTGTCTGTTTAAAATACTGGTGCACAGCTCGGACAACCATGAATACCCCACAAGACATGCCAAGTCCAGAACAGACTATGGGAGGCGCACAGTACTACATAGAGCCATGACTACATGGAACTCTATTCCACATCAGGAAACTGATGTAAGCAGTAGAATCATATTTAAAAAGCAGGTAAAAATACACCTTATGGAACAGTGGGGACTGTGAAGTAACACAAACATTAAAAAAAAAATCCAAGATGGCATAGCAGTAGGACGTGTGTGTTTGTCTCTGTCTTATCCAGTGTCTTATCCCGTGTAAATAGACTGTCTTTTTCGTATATATCTTTATCTCACTTTCTATCTACGAACTAAATATACTTTCCTGCAACCCGCCTCACCCAATGTGGTACGGATCTGCTATTTTTTTTATTTTTTAAATAAAGGTGATATGGTCTACCTGGTTAAATAAAGGTGATCTGGTCTACCTGCTTAAATAAAGGTGATCTGGTCTACCTGGTTGAATAAGGTGATCTAGTCTACCTGGTTAAATAAAAGGTGATCTGGTCTACCTGGTTAAATAAAGGTGATCTGGTCTACCTGGTTAAATAAAGGTGATCTGGTCTACCTGGTTAAATAAAGGTGATCTGGTCTACCTGGTTAAATAAAGGTGATCTGGCCTACCTGGTTAAATAAAGGTGATCTGGCTACCTGGTTAAATAAAGGTGATCTGGTCTACCTGGTTGAATAAAGGTGATCTAGTCTACCTGGTTAAATAAAGGTGACCTGGTCTACCTGGTTAAATAAAGGTGATCTGGTCTACCTGGTTAAATAAAGGTGATCTGGTCTACCTGGTTAATAAAGGTGATCTGGTCTACCTGGTTAAATAAAGGTGATCTGGTCTACCTGGTTAAATAAAGGTGATCTGGTCTACCTGGTTAAATAAAGGTGATCTGGCATACCTGGTTAAATAAAGGTGATCTGGTCTACCTGGTTAAATAAAGGTGATCTAGTCTACCTGGTTAAATAAAGGTGACCTGGTCTACCTGGTTAAATAAAGGTGATCTGGCCTACCTGGTTAAATAAAGGTGATCTGGTCTACCTGGTTAAATAAAGGTGATCTGGTCTACCTGGTTAAATAATGGTGATCTGGTCTACCTGGTTAAATAAAGGTGATCTGGTTTACCTGGTTAAATAAAGGTGATCTGGTTTACCTGGTTAAATAAAGGTGATCTGGTCTACCTGGTTAAATAAAGGTGGTCTGGCCTACCTGGTTAAATAAAGGTGATCTGGTCTACCTGGTTAAATAAAGGTGATCTGGTCTACCTGGTTAAATAAAGGTGATCAGGTCTACCTGGTTAAATAAAGGTGATCTAGTCTACCTGGTTAAGTAAAGGTGATCTGGTCTACCTGGTTAAATAAAGGTGATCTGGTCTACCCGGTTAAATAAAGGTGATCTGGTTTACCCGGTTAAATAAAGGTGATCTGGTCTACCTGGTTAAATAAAGGTGATCTGGTCTACCTGGTTAAATAAAGGTGATCTGGTCTACCTGGTTAAATAAAGGTGATCTGGTCTACCTGGTTAAATAAAGGTGATCTGGTCTACCTGGTTAAATAAAGGTGATCTGGTCTACCTGGTTAAATAAAGGTGATCTGGTCTACCTGGTTAAATAAAGGTGATCTGGTCTACCTGGTTGAATAAAGGTGATCTGGTCTACCTGGTTAAATAAAGGTGATCTGGTCTACCTGGTTAAATAAAGGTGATCTGGTCTACCTGGTTAAATAAAGGTGATCTGGTCTACCTGGTTAAATAAAGGTGATCTGGTCTACCTGGTTAAATAAAGGTGATCTGGTCTACCTGGTTAAATAAAGGTGATCTGGTCTACCTGGTTAAATAAAGGTGATCTGGTCTACCTGGTTAAATAAAGGTGATATTAAATAACTAATTAAATGAAACACATAGGCGCAGACACATGCCTACAAACACATGATAACATACACACACAGACATACAAATGGATTTTGCATTGTAGATATGTGGTTGTGGAGTGTGGACTCTGAGGGCACACACTTAGTGTGTTATGAATTCTGTAATGAATCTATTGTAATATTTTACAGTTGTATAACTGCCTTAATTTTGCCCGATTATTATTATTAATAATTTTTTATAATAATTCTAATTATTTTTATGGATGGGATCCATAATAAATAAATAAAGTATGGTAGTAGGTGCCAGGTGCACCGGTTTGAGTGTGTCAAGAAAGACAACAGCGCTGTGTTTTTCAAACTCAACAGTTTCTCATGTGTGTTTCCAGAATGTTCCACCACCCAAAGGACATCCAGCCAACCTGACACAACTGTGGGAAGCGTTGAGGCAACATGGGTCAGCATCCCTGTGGAACACTTTCGGCACCTTGTAGAGTCCATGCCCCCGACAAATTGAGTCAGTCTGTTCTGAGGGAGAAAGGGGAGAGCAAGACAATATTAGGAAGGTGTTCCTAATGTTTTGTCCATTCAGTGTATATTTGCATCAGTATTTATGTTTACATGTATATATTACCATGAGTATATTAGCATCAGTATTTATGTTTACATGTATATATTACCATGAGTATATTAGCATCAGTATGTTTACATGTATATATTACCATGAGTATATTGTTTACATGTATATATTACCATGAGTATATTAGCATCAGTATTTATGTTTACATGTATATATTACCATGAGTATATTAGCATCAGTATTTATGTTTACATGTATATATTACCATGAGTATATTAGCATCAGTATTTATGTTTACATGTATATATTACCATGAGTATATTACCATCAGTATTTATGTTTACATGTATATATTACCATGAGTATATTAGCATCAGTGTTTATGTTTACATGTATATATTACTGTATATATTGATGAGTATATTACCAGGGTGTTTATACATTCTTGCTACCAGTCACTATTCAGCCCTGTTTGACTGACGATTGGCTGAGTTAAATTGATGATGAAAAGGGGGCTGTTTTGTTGGACTTCAGTGCGGCCGATGCTGGATCACAGTCTGCTGCTGGATCACAGTCTGCTGCTGGATCACAGTCTGCTGCTGGAAA
>NW_026290851.1:0-161078 GCF_023373465.1 Oncorhynchus keta
AAGACCAATCAGATTTGTTGTTCGGATGGTGTGTTCTCTTTCTAACATTAGTAAACCCAGCTGATAGATGGAGCCGATACCGAGGTAACGTGATCTAAGTCTACCATGACGACAAAAATACAAACAAGATGTTGGGAGATTACCATAGCACGCTTGTAGCCTATTGAATGCTATAGGAGACTCGTAAATACAGCTATTTATCGATATTATTGTGGGAGTCAGCAGCCAATTATGGCAATTTTAAGTCATAGAGCCACTTTTCTCTACGTTACCAGCTAAGCTATGTCAATGCTACCACTTTTCTCTACGTTACCAGCTATGTCAATGCTACCACTTTTCTCTATGTTACCAGCTAGGCTATGTCAATGCTACCACTTTTCTCTACGTTACCAGCTATGTCAATGCTACCACTTTTCTCTACGTTACCAGCTATGTCAATGCTACCACTTTTCTCTACGTTACCAGCTATGTCAATACTACCACTTTTCTCTACGTTACCAGCTAGGCTATGTCAATGCTACCACTTTTCTCTACGTTACCAGCTAGGCTATGTCAATGCTACCACTTTTCTCTACGTTACCAGCTATGTCAATACTACCACTTTTCTCTACGTTACCAGCTAGGCTATGTCAATGCTACCACTTTTCTCTACGTTACCAGCTAGGCTATGTCAATACTACCACTTTTCTCTACGTTACCAGCTAGGCTATGTCAATGCTACCACTTTTCTCTACGTTACCAGCTATGTCAATGCTACCACTTTTCTCTACGTTACCAGCTATGTCAATACTACCACTTTTCTCTACGTTACCAGCTATGTCAATACTACCACTTTTCTCTACGTTACCAGCTAGGCTATGTCAATGCGCTAGCTCTAGATGTAAAGAAACTAGGCAGGTCTCTAAGTTACGTAACGATAGCAGAACTAACGATTCACAACAGCACTGACGTTACATGTCAGGTTTTCAATGTGAAAACATTAGCTGACGCAAAACACTTACTCTGCTGTTATCTGTCTTCTTCGCTGGTTTAGGATGTCTTCTGCAGATGATCTTCAGGGTTACAGTCTCCAGGCTGTTTAACTAGAACGCACACATTTTCCCCGCATTCGCGGGCGGGGCATAGGAAGTAGAGATCAGAAATCAACTCAATCCTCCTGAAGCCTGCTAGTTTAAAAAAAACGTGTTTACCCCCTTAAATATTCCACTGATGGTCAAACTGATTCAAAAAAATAATACCTAGCTTTTTGATCTACAGGGCTACAGGTTCATACCGTGATCTGACAACAATGTGGAGGTCAAAAATGGCCATTGAGTTCCTTTTTAATTTTAAGTCCAAAAATGGATGTAGCAACTATAGATTCTAGCTTTTTTTTTAAATGACTCATTACCCTTTGACCTTTTTTTTAAATGACTTTGACCTTCAGCTCTCATGTTAAGTTAGTTAGTTAGTTAGTTGATTAGTTAGTAATTAATGGTTTAGTATATTTAACACAAACTATTGTCCTCATCCACACAGGAGACAGTTCTAACAACCACCACTCTGAGACTACTGAGGAGAGTCTCCCTGCAGCCGTAGAGCATAAACAACAACAACACAAAAACAGCATCACAGCTGTCACAGAAGAGTCCACTCCCTGCCTTGTGTGTGGAAAGGAGTTTCCCATTGCATACAAGCTACAAGTCCATATGAGAATCCACACTGGAGAGAAGCCTTACTCCTGCTCTGTGTGTGGGAAAGAGCTTCGCCCAGAAGGGGAGCCTGACGCTCCACCAGATCGTCCACACCGGAGAGAAACCTTACTCCTGCCCCGACTGTGGGAACACCTTCTCCCAGATGATCAGGTGTGTTGTTGTTGTTATCAGTGTTGACCAGTTCCGTATTAACTTCTTGCGTCGAGCAATCCCGTATCGGGAGCGTAATCATAGCCTCAAGCTCATTACCATAGCAAGCGTTAACTATTCATGAAAATTTAAAATGAAATTAAATAAATATATTGGCTCACAAGCTTAGCCTTTTGTTAACAACACTGTCATCTCAGATTTTCAAAATATGCTTTTCAACCATAGCTACACAAGCATTTGTGTAAGAGTATTGATAGCTAGCATAGCATTAAGCCTAGGATTCAGCAGGCAACATTTTCACAAAAACAAGAAAAGCATTCAAATAAAATAATTTACCTTTGAAGAACTTCGGATGTTTTCAATGAGGAGACTCTCAGTCAGATAGCAAATGTTCAGTTTTTCCAAAAATATCATTTGTGTAGGAGAAAACGCTCCGTTTTGTTCAGGTTTGGCTAAGAAAAAACCCTGAAAATTCAGTCATTACAACGCCAAACTTTTTTCCAAATTAACTCCATAATATCGACAGAAACATGGCAAACGTTGTTTAGAATCAATCCTCAGTGTTTTTCACATATCTATTCGATGATAAATCATTCGTGGCAGTTTGGTTTCTCCTCTGAACCAAATGGAAAAATGCACGCAGCTGGGAGATTACGCAATAATTTCGACGGAGGACACCAAGCGGGCACCTGGTAAATGTAGTCTCTTATGGTCAATCTTCCAATGATATGCCTACAAATACGTCACAATGCTGCAGACACCTTGGGGAAACGACAGAAAGTGTAGGCTCATTCCTGGCGCATTCACAGCCATATAAGGAGACATTGGAACACAGCGCATTCAAAATCTGGGGCACTTCCTGTATGAAATTTCATCTTGGTTTCGCCTGTAGCATTAGTTCTGTGGCACTCACAGACAATATCTTTGCAGTTTTGGAAACGTCAGAGTGTTTTCTTTCCAAAGCTGTCAATTATATGCATAGTCGAGCATCTTTTCGTGACAAAATATCTTGTTTAAAACGGGAACGTTTTTTTTTTTATCCAAAAAATTAAAAGAGCGTCCCCTATATCGAAGAAGTTAATTAGTGCATACCTAGATTCTAGTGCACACCATAGCAAAACGTTTTTGCAAGGAGAATGAAAACAAGCGCTTCATATTGAACAGGTCATCCCTTCTCTGTTACGGCTGTGTGCATCTTTCGGTTCCTAGTGAACCCGATCCTCGTCCGTCCTTTTTTAAGTATATATATATTTAGGTTGGCACATACCATTTGCTCATGGAGTTCATTGGTTTGTTTTGACTGGCTGCTATGTGGGTGTAATGAAACTTAAACTACCTATAACCGACTTATCTTTATAACTGATCAGCCTGAAGAGACACCAACTGCTGCACACGGAGAAGACCGTACAGCTGCTCCGAGTGTGGGAGAAGCTACACCCAGCAGAGAAACCTGAGGTGTAACTATGCTTTTTATTTATCAAATATACGGTTTACAGGGTCATTTCAAATAGTCAGAAGTGTTTTTTGTTGTTGTTTTTTATCTACTTTTATCTTATCTTAGGGCCCACCAGCTGAAGCACACCGCAGAGAGACTTCACCGCTGCTCTGTGTGTGAAGAGCTTCTTCACACCCTCAGGACTCAGGGATCACCAGAGGTTAGTATGGACTTGAATCGATGATTTCACTATTATTTTTTGTAATCTCTTTCATTTGATGTTCCTTTATTAATCTCTTTTATTGCCTTCTGTTGTAGTTTTTGATCTCCTATATTTCATTGTTAAGTGTTGTGATTTTAAATACACTTTTAAATCAAGTTTGATTTGATTTAGGTCTCACACAGGAGAGAAACCATTCCATTGCTCTGTGTGTGGAAGAGCTTCTCACGGCCTGGTCCCCTGAGAGAACACCAGCAGACTCACACGGGAGATGGTGGACAGGTGGAGCGAGACCGCGGCAAGGTGGGAGACAAACCAAATCGCAATAGCCTGGGCCTTGGGAATAGGGTTCCATTTAAATTATGACTGACAGTGTTTCAAGTGTTTCAAGTGTTTCAAGTGTTTCAAGAGGAGACGTCAATATTCTGTCTACTAGGGAACCTACATAGGTAGTCAGGGCCATCTAGGGAACCTACATACAGGTAGTCAGGGCCATCTAGGGAACCTACATAGTAGTCAGGGCCATCTAGGAACCTACATAGGTAGTCAGGGCCATCTAGGGAACCTACATAGGTAGTCAGGGCCATCTAGGGAACCTACATAGTAGTCAGGGCCATCTAGGGAACCTACATAGGAACCTACATAGGTAGTCAGGGCCATCTAGGAACCTACATAGGTAGTCAGGGCCATCTAGGGAACCTACATAGGTAGTCAGGGCCATCTAGGGAACCTACATAGGTAGTCAGGGGCCATCTAGGTCAGGGCCATCTAGGGAACCTACATAGGTAGTCAGGGCCATCTAGGGAACCTACATAGGTAGTCAGGGCCATCTAGGGAACCTACATAGGTAGTCAGGGCCATCTAGGGAACCTACATAGGTAGTCAGGGCCATCTAGGAACCTACATAGGTAGTCAGGGCCATCTAGGGAACCTACATAGGTAGTCAGGGCCATCTAGGGAACCTACATAGGTAGTCAGGGCCATCTAGGGAACCTACATAGGTAGTCAGGGCCATCTAGGGAACCTACATAGGTAGTCAGGGCCATCTAGGGAACCTACATAGGTAGTCAGGGCCATCTAGGGAACCTAAATAGGTAGTCAGGGCCATCTAGGGAACCTACATAGGTAGTCAGGGCCATCTAGGGAACCTACATAGGTAACATCTAGGGAACCTACATAGGTAGTCAGGGCCATCTAGGGAACCCATAGGTAGTCAGGGCCATCTAGGGAACCTACATAGGTAGTCAGGGCCATCTAGGGAACCTACATAGGCAGTCAGGGCCATCTAGGAACCTACATAGGTAGTCAGGGCCATCTAGGGAACCTACATAGGTAGTCAGGGCCATCTAGGGAACCTACATAGGTAGTCAGGGCCATCTAGGGAACCTACATAGGTAGTCAGGGCCATCTAGGGAACCTACATAGGTAGTCAGGGCCATCTAGGGAACCTACATAGGTAGTCAGGGCCATCTAGGGAACCTCATAGGTAGTCAGGGCCATCTAGGGAACCTACATAGTCAGGGAAACCTAAATAGTCAGGGCCATCTAGGGAACCTACATAGGTAGTCAGGGCCATCTAGGGAACCTACATAGGTAGTCAGGGCCATCTAGGAACCTACATAGGTAGTCAGGGCCATCTAGGGAACCTACATAGGTAGTCAGGGCCATCTAGGGAACCTACAGTCAGGGCCATCTGGGAACCTCAGGGCCATCTAGGGAACCTACATAGGTAGTCAGGGCCATCTAGGGAAACCTACATCTAGGGTCTAGGAACCTACAGGTAGTCAGGGCCATCTAGGGAACCTACATAGGTAGTCAGGGCCATCTAGGGAACCTACATAGGTAGTCAGGGCCATCTAGGGAACCTACATAGGTAGTCAGGGCCATCTAGGGAACCTACATAGGTAGTCAGGGCCATCTAGGGAACCTACATAGGTAGTCAGGGCCATCTAGGGAACCTACTAGGGAACCTACGTAGGTAGTCAGGGCCATCTAGGGAACCTACATAGGTAGTCAGGGCCATCTAGGGAACCTAAATAGGTAGTCAGTGCCATCTAGGGAACCTACATAGGAACCTACATCTAGTCAGTGCCATCTAGGGAACCTACATAGGTAGTCAGGGCCATCTAGTGAACCTACATAGGTAGTCAGGGCCATCTAGGAACCTACATAGGCAGTCAGGGCCATCTAGGGAACCCACATAGGCAGTCAGGGCCATCTAGGGAACCTACATAGGTAGTCAGGGCCATCTAGGGAACCTAAATAGGTAGTCAGGGCCATCTAGGGAACCTACATAGGTAGTCAGGGCCATCTAGGGAACCTACATAGGTAGTCAGGGCCATCTAGGGAACCTACATAGGTCAGCCATCTCAGGTAGTCCAGGGCCATCTAGGGAACCTACATAGGCAGTCAGGGCCATCTAGGGAACCTACATAGCCAGTCAGGGCCAAGAGCTTAGTTATTCCTATCTTGTTTAAAAAAAATATTATATTGAATTACATTTCCATTCTAGGACCCTGGTGACCGATCGAGACCCAAACCCACAGAGTCCCTGGGTGAAACTCTGGGACTGAAAATATAGTTAGTTGAAGAACGAGAGGAGAAGAGGAGGAAGGAGGTTGGAGAAAGAAGGGAGGGGAAGGAGGCGAGAGGAGAGGAGGGGGGAAGGGGAGAGAGGAGAAGAGGAGGGGAAGGAGGCGAGAGGAGAAGAGGAGGAGGGGAAGGAGTCGAGAGGAGAAGATGAGGAAGTTGGTGGTTTGATCAATTCCGACGGAGAGGAAGTTGGTCACGTTTCTCTTTCTAGTAAGAGGAAGAATGATGATGATGATTTTGATTGAGCTCTTCAAAATGGCACCCAATTCTCTACATAGCACTACTTTTGACCAGAGCCCTATAGGGAATAGGGTGCTATTTGGTACACAGCCTCTGTGTTAGTTAGTCGGTCAGCTACTGTTAGCATAACGGCTAAGTATTTGTTTAACCTGCTCTACACTTTTGCCCTTAGGGCTCTATGTAGGAAATAGGGTTTCATTTGGGGACGCAGATCCATTGTTTAACCTCTCCACTTTTCCACACAGGAAAAAGCCCTGTCCCAGTCTTTGTTAGCGGTGAGATTCCCTCTACATCAACAGAACCTGAACAACACCAAAACATCCAGGAGAAACGATACAGAACCAAGAAGCCTCACCTCTGCTCGGTGTGTGGAAAGGAGTTCCCTAAACCATCGAAGCTAGTTGCACATCTCCGCACACACAGCGGAGAGAAACCCTTCCGCTGCTCCGTGTGTGGAAGAGGTTTCTCCACAGGGGTATCACCCTACAGAGACACCTTCTGACGCACACAGGGAGAAACCTTACCACTGTTCTGTCTGCGGGAAGAGGTTCATCCAGCGAGGGAATCTGTTAAAACACCAGAAGGTACACACTGGAGAGAAACCTTACCCTGCTCCGTGTGTGGACGGAGTTTCCCTCGATTTGAGCGTCTGAAGGACCACCAGCGGACACATACAGGAGAGAAACCTCAATCTTGCGATGTCTGTGGGATGAGGTTCTCCTACGCATCCTCCCTCAAGGTCCTTTAGCCATTATTACACTTCCCTATATTGTTTTTATCACTTAAATTTAAATTGTCACATGCTTTGTAAACAACAGGTGTAGACAATATACACAATGAGTAACGATAACTTGGCCAGTACTGAGTCCATGTGCAGGGTTACCTTTATTTAACTAGGCAAAGTCAGTTAAGAACAAATTCTTATTTTCAATGATGGCCTAGGAACAGTGATGTAACTGCCTTGTTCAGGGGCAGAACGGCAGATTTGTACCTTGTCAGCTCGGGGATTCGAACTTACTAGTCCAATGCTCTAACCACTAAGCTACCCTACTGCCCCAGGGTAGACATGAGGTAGACATGAGGTAGATATGTACAAATATAACTAGGAATAAAGTGACAGATAATAAAGAGTAACTAACTATTAATCTGATGGATTGGGGGGGTAGAAGCTGTTCAGCAGTCTGATGGCTTGGGGGGGTAGAGGCTGTTCAGCAGTCTGATGGCTTGGGGGGGTAGAAGCTGTTCAGCAGTCTGATGGCTTGGGGGGTAGAGGCTGTTCAGCAGTCTGATGACCTGGGGGTAGTAGAGGCTGTTCAGCAGTCTGATGGCTTGGGGGGTAGAGGCTGTTCAGCAGTCTGATGGCTTGGGGGGTAGAGGCTGTTCAGCAGTCTGATGGCCTGGGGGGTAGAGGCTGTTCAGCAGTCTGATGGCTTGGGGGTAGAGACTGTTCAGCAGTCTGATGGCTTGGGGGGGTAGAGGCTGTTCAGCAGTCTGATGGCTTGGGGGTAGAAGCTGTTCAGCAGTCTGATGGCTTGGGGGTAGAAGCTGTTCAGCAGTCTGATGGCTTGGGGGGTAGAAGCTGTTCAGCAGTCTTATGGCTTGGGGGTAGAAGCTGTTCAGCAGTCTTATGGCTTGGGGGGTAGAAGCTGTTCAGCAGTCTTATGGCTTGGGGGGTAGAAGCTGTTCAGCAGTCTTATGGCTTGGGGGGTAGAAGCTGTTCAGCAGTCTTATGGCTTGGGGGGTAGAAGCTGTTCAGCAGTCTTATGGCTTGGGGGTAGAAGCTGTTCAGCAGTCTTATGGCTTGGGGGGCTGTTCAGCAGTCTTATGGCTTGGGGGGTAGAAGCTGTTCAGCAGTCTTATGGCTTGGGGGGTAGAAGCTGTTCATGGTCCTGTTGGTTCCAGACTTGGTGCATCGGTACCGCTTGCCGTGCATTAGCACAGAGGGCAGTCTATGACTTGAGTCTTTGACAATGTTTAGGGCTTTCCACCTGGTATAGAGGTCCTGGATGGCTGGGAGCGTGGAGTGCAATTGAGATTGCATCATCTGTGTATCTGTTGGGTATGTGAATAGGACTGTTATATTATATTATTATATTATTATATTATTATTATATATTGGACTCTGGGTCCAGGGTGTCTGGGATGATGATGGTGTTGATGTGAGCCATGACCAGCCTTTCAAAGCATTTCATGGCTACAGAAGAGTGTTACGGGCGATAGTCATTTAGACAGGTTACCTTGGCCTTCTTGGGCACAGGGACTATGGTGGTCTGCTTGAAACATGTTGGTATTACAAACTGGCTCAGGGAGAGATTGAAAATGTAAGTGAAGACACTTGCCAGCTGGTCAGTGCATGCTCTGAGTATGCATCCTGGTAATCTGTCTGGCCCTGTGGCCATAGTGAATGTTAACCTGTTTAATGGTCTTACTCACATCGGCTACAGAGAGTGTGATCACAGAGTCGTCCGGAACAGCCAGTGCGCTCATGCAAGGTTTACTGTTGCTTGCCTCGAAGTGAGCATAGAAGGCATTTAGCTTGTCTGGTAGGCTTGTGTCACTGGGCAGCTCTCGGCTAGGTTTCCCTTTGTCATCTGTGATAGTTTGCAAGCCCTGCCAGATCCGACGTGTGTCAGTGCCGATGTATGAGGATTCGATCTTAGTCCTGTATTGATGCTTTTGCCTGTTTGATGGTTCATCCGAGGGCGTTGCAAAATTTCTTATCAGCATCCGGATTAGTGTCCTGCTCCTTGGAAGCAAAGCTCTGGCCTTTAGCTCATTGCGGATGTTGCTTGTAAACCATGGCTTCTGGTTGGGATATGTACGTACCGTCACTGTGGGGGGACGATGTCGTCGATGCACTTATTAATGAAGCTGGTGGCTGATGTGGTAAACTCCTCAATCCTGGAACATATTCCAGTCTGTGCTGAAGAGAAACAGTCCTGTAGGTTAGCATCCGCTTCATCGGACCACGTTCGCATTGAGCATTACTGGTACTTCCTGATTAGAGTTTTTGCTTGTAAGCAGGAATCAGGAGGATAGAGTTATGGTCAGATTTGCCAAATGGAGGGCAACGGAGATATTTGTATGCGTTTCTGTGTGTGGAGTAAAGGTGATGGTAGAAAGGAGGTAAAACAGATTTCAGTTCACAAATTAACTCACATCAGTAAACTCCACCTTGCTTTCGGTGGGCTGTATTTTTCCACAGTTCACATACATAGTTTATCACCCTTCTGCAACATGTTTCATTATCTTCTGCAAGCCTAGGCTTTTCTAACAGTTGCTCTCCTCCCTAGGGTGGGGAGGCTCTCTCCAGTTATTAGTTTCACCGTTATTACAAGTCGACAGTTCAGTTGTCCTTGTAATGTCTCAACTATACCCAGGTCATATTGCGAAATAGTAACACAATGGCCTAGTCTTAAAAAGTATAGTCACACATATTATTGGATTATGACTAACACATTTTGACTCTAACACATTTCATGCAATTATATGGTTTCAGGGTGGAATACTTTAGTCATTATCTTAAACATACAAATTCTTCTATCAACAGGTCCATCGCAGGATGCACACTGGGGAGAGACCTTACCAGTGCTCTGTCTGTGGGGAGAGCTTTAACTCAACAGCAAACCTGAGAAAACACAGACAGTCCCACACTGGAAATAAAGGGTCTGCTAACATGAAGAGGGGTCGGCTCCTGAGGTCGTCCCACACTGGAGAGGGGTCTGCTGCTGTTACTGGAGGATTTCAGACTGCTGGAGGTGATGCTCTGGTAAATCATCAGACTACCTGTGGACTATTCAAACCAGATGGGGGAATATGACATCACTAACAGGATTAATTGATTGATTTGTGGCTACAATATTTGTACAGTTTAAAAGTACAAATAAATGCCAGAGGATAAAAACATTTTATAAACTGGGTGGTTCGAGCCCTGAATGCTGATTGGCTGACAGCTGTGGTATATCAGACATTATAAACTAGGTGGTTTGTGCCCTGAATGCTGATTGGCTGACAGCCTTGATATATCAGACATTATAAACTGGGTGGTTCGAGCCCTGAATGCTGATTGGCTGACAGCAGTGGTATATCAGACCGTATACCACGGGTATGACAAAAGATTACATTTTTGGGCTCTAATTACGTTGATAACCAGTTTATAATAGCAATAAGGCACCTTGGAGGTTTGTGGTATATGGCCAATATACCGCGGCTATACCCCTCGTGCCTTATTGCTTAAAAATACACGTATTTCATCAGAGTAGGATGGAATACATTTTTAAAAAACTAAACAGTCTCTTAACTCAACGTACTGTGTGACTCCTCTGCCATTTAGGGAACCGTGGTCAAAGATAAAGCTCTCTGGATCCTGACCCAGGCCACGGTGAAGGCTGCAGTCAAACATCTACCATATATATCGAGAATAAAGAAGAAGAAGAAGAGGAGGAGGAGGAGGAGGAAGTTGGTGGTTTGATAAATTCGAAGGAGAAGAAGTTAATTGGGATTACCTCAGTAAGTAAAATATTATTATTGATGTATTGGCTGAATCCTACATAGTGAACTAGATGGTTGTTGATGTTCAGGCTGAATCCTACATAGTGAACTAGATGGTTGTTGATGTATTGGCTGAATCCTACATAGTGAACTAGATGGTTGTTGATGTATTGGCTGAATCCTACATAGTGAACTAGATGGTTGTTTATCTACAGGCTGAATCCTACATAGTGAACTAGATGGTTGTTTATCTACAGGCTGAATCCTACATAGTGAACTAGATGGTTGTTTATAGATGGTTGTTTACAGGCTGAATCCTACATAGTGAACTAGACGGTTGTTGATGTACAGGCTGAATACATAGTGAACTAGATGGTTGTTTATCTACAGGCTGAATCCTACATAGTGAACTCAGGCTGAATCCTACATAGTGAACTAGATGGTTGTTTATCTACAGGCTGAATCCTACATAGTGAACATTGGCTGAATCCTACATAGTGAACTAGATGGTTGACAGGCTGTACATAGTGAACTAGATGGTTGTTTATCTACAGGCTGAATCCTACATAGTGAACTAGATGGTTGTGAACTTTATGTTCAGGCTGAATCCTACATAGTGAACTAGATGGTTGTTTATCTACAGGCTGAATCCTACAGTGAACTAGATGGTTGTTGATGTTCAGGCTGAATCCTACATAGTGAACTAGTTTATGCTGTACATAGTGAACTAGATGGTTGTTTATTCAGGCTGAATCCTACATAGTGAACTAGATGGTTGTTGATGTTCAGGCTGAATCCTACATAGTGAACTAGATGTTCAGGGTTGTTGATGTTTATCTACAGGCTGAATCCTACATAGTGAAACTTAGTGAACTAGAAGGTTGTTGATGTTCAGGCTGAATCCTACATAGTGAACTAGACGGTTGTTGATGTTCAGGCTGAATCCTACATAGTGAACTAGATGGTTGTTTATCTACAGGCTGAATCCTACATCGTGAACTAGACTTGTTGATGTTCAGGCTGAACTAGTGAACTAGATGGTTGTTTATCTACAGGCTGAATCCTACATAGTGAACTAGACGGTTGTTGATGTTCAGGCTGAATCCTACATAGTGAACTAGATGGTTGTTGATGTATTGGCTGAATCCTACATAGTGAACTAGACGGTTGTTGATGTTCAGGCTGAATCCTACATAGTGAACTAGATGGTTGTTTATCTACAGGCTGAATCCTACATAGTGAACTAGATGGTTGTTTATCTACAGGCTGAATCCTACATAGTGAACTAGATGGTTGTTTATCTACAGGCTGAATCCTACATAGTGAACTAGATGGTTGTTGATGTTCAGGCTGAATCCTACATAGTGAACTAGACGGTTGTTTATCTACAGGCTGAATCCTACATAGTGAACTAGATGGTTGTTTATCTACAGGCTGAATCCTACATAGTGAACTAGACGGTTGTTGATGTTCAGGCTGAATCCTACATAGTGAACTAGACGGTTGTTGATGTATTGGCTGAATCCTACATAGTGAACTAGATGGTTGTTGATGAATTGGCTGAATCCTACATAGTGAACTAGATGGTTGTTGATGTTTAGGCTGAATCCTACATAGTGAACTAGATGGTTGTTTATCTGACATTGGCTGAATCCTACATAGTGAACTAGATGGTTGTTTATCTACAGGCTGAATCCTACATAGTGAACTAGATGGTTGTTTATCTACAGGCTGAATCCTACATAGTGAACTAGACGGTTGTTGATGTTCAGGCTGAATCCTACATAGTGAACTAGATGGTTGTTGATGTATTGGCTGAATCATCAGGTCCTGGATCTTCAGCATTGCAGGGCCCGAAGTCAGTTTCTGAAAAGTTTGAGAACCAAGTTGAAGATGATGATGATGATGTGGAAGAAGAGGAAGTTGGTGGTCTGATCAATTCAGACGGAGAAGAAATTGGTTGGGATCGTCATCGTATCAGTAAGTGATAGAATGTTGACAGTTAGAATGTTGATGATTCACTCGTTATCTAACCCCCCCCATACTGTTTCATCAACACAGTCAGCCGTCCTTCTGACAGCGAGGAGAGTCCCTCCGCATCAGGAGAACCTGAACAACACCAGGAGGATCCCAACAACACCAAGTCTCACCACTGCTTTAGATGTGGGAAAGACTTTGCCAACATCTCTAACCTACGGCGACACCAGAAGAGACACTCAGGTCGTTGTCTCCACTGAGTGCCTGTTAAAATGATGAGTTCTAAATATGGAATTCCACATGACGTTCTTTGATTCCTTTTCATTGATATGTTGTTGTGACCCATTTTAGAATTCACTTTGAACGTGTGTTCCAAATGGCACCCGATTCCCTTCGCAGTGTGCTACTTTTGACCAGAGCTCTATGGGCCCTAGTGCACCACCAAGGGAATAGGGTGCCAATTCGGACACAACCCTAAACACTAAATCTGACTCGACAGGAGAGAGTTCCGAACACAGATCTGACAGTGAAGCCAGGAAGTCCCACTGCTGCCCAGAATGTGGAAGAGACTGTAAGAAGCTATCAGCTCTACAAAAACACATGAAGATCCACACGGGAGAGAAGCCGTACCCTTGCTCCGTGTGGGAAACAGTTCCGTGAAAGAACAGCCCTCCGCGACCACCAGAAAGTGCACACGAGAGAAAACCTTACCCTTGCCCCGACTGTGGGAAGAGGTTCGCTCACTCAGGAGCTATGAAGAGACACCTGCTGACGCACACCGGAGAAAAACCTTACTCCTGCTCTGTGTGTGGGAGGAGCTACACCCAGATAGGGCGACTGAGAGAACACGAGCGAACACACAGGTCGGTTCTATGTTAAGTTTAGATATTCGGCTGTTTAGTCTTTGCTGGCTCCTTCTTAGTCTGCCTATCTTGTAGTATTAGTCACACACATATATAGGTTTTAGCCCGTTTTTAAAAAGCATTTCTACCGCTGTTGCTGATGCACATCAGATCTGGGCCACAAAACTTCTCAGAGTAGAAGTGCTGATCTATGACCTGTTCATATAATCTTATTCATTATGATCTAAAAAGGCTAAACTGATCCTAGATCAGTACTCCTACTCTGAGAGGTGTTGTGAATTACGGGCCCAGCTCATTTGTCAAATAATTGGGCAAAAGTTCAGAATTAGGCTGTCTGTGTAAACGTAACCTTTGTGATTTCTGTGTGTAATAAAAAGTGGTCTACACATAAAATGCATTTATTATTATTGTTATTATTGTTATTATTGCTATTATTATTATTATTATTATTATTATTGCTATTATTGTTATTATTGTTGTTGTTGTTGTTGTTGTTATTATTGTTATTATTCTTTTTATTATTCTTATTATTAATATAGCGATGAGAAACACGACTGTTCCGTCTGTTGGAGGAGCTTCGCCAAAGCTAAGGCCCTCGTCGCTCACTTCAGGTAAAGCACTTTGGGACAACAACTGGTGTTAAAAAGGGCTTTTATTAAATACATTTGTGATCCACTGATTCATTAATGAATTGACGTTTTGATTTGATTCAGGACCCACACGGGAGAGAGACCCTACAGCTGTGAGGAGTGCGGGAAGAGCTACGTACGAACCCAGAACCTCAGAGCCCATCAGAGGAAAAGTCACAGCAGCTCACTACCAAACCCTGGGACTGGGACAGGGGAAACCCTGGGACTGGGACAGGGGGAAACCCTGGGACTGGGACAGGGGAAACCCTGGGACTGGGACAGGGAAACCCTGGCTGCAGGGGTGAAGAGTGAAGAGGATTCTATTAGTATCAGTGACGAAGAAGAGAAGGAGTTGATGCTAGCAGGGGTGGAGGAGAACGAGGACTAGCCAACCACATTAGGATAGATTCCTCTTTGTGCTGACCATCTCTAGACACCGAATGAATAGAATGGACCAGAGCGAGGACTAGCCAACCACATAGGATTTTCTGCATCAAAAATGGTACCCTATTCCCTAAATACCAGGTCCTGGTCAAAACTAGTGCACTATATATAGGGAATAGGGTGTCATTTGGGATGCAGATAGAGTCTGTGGTGATGATCTGTAGACAAAGAACCAATAGAATGGACTGTAGTTCTAAATTCCACCAGCGGAGGGCGAGCAAAGTCGGACGAAAATTATTAGTGTTGAGAAATTTAGTTTTATCTAAAACATACTTTTAGTCATGTAGTGTATGTGGACACCTGCTCATCTAACATCTCATTCCAAAATCATTGGCATTAATATGGAGTCGGTCCCGACTTTGCTGCTATAACAGCCTCCACCTCTTCTGGGAAGGCTTTCCACTAGATGTTGGAACATTGCTGCGGGGACTTGCTTCCATTCAGCCACAAGAGCATTAGTGAGGTCGGGTACTGATGTTGGGCGATTTAGGCCTGGCTCGCAGTCTGTGTTCCAATTCATCCCAAAGGTGTTTGATGGGGTTGAGGTCAGAGCTCTGCAGGCCAGTCAAGTTCTTCCACACTGATCTGAACATACCATTTCTGTATGGACCTCATTTTGTGCATGGGGGCATTGTCATGCTGAAACAGGAAAAAGCCTTCCCAAACTGTTGCCACAAAGTTGGAAGCACAGAATCTTCTAGAATGTCATTGTGTGGTGTAGCGTTAAGATTGGTGGCAAACTTTACACCACTCTGCCCGATGCTTGGTATTGCGCATGGTGATCTTAGGCTTGTGTGCGGCTGCTCGGCCATGGAAACCCATTTCGTGAAGCTCCCGACTAACATTTATTGGGCTGATGTTGCTTCCAGAGGTGATTTGGAACTCGGTAGTGAGTGTTGCAAACCGAGGACAGGTGATTTTTTTTTTTACACACTTCAGCACTCTGCGGTCCTGTTCTGTGAGCTTGTGTGGTCTACCACTTTGTGGCTGAGCCGTCTTTGCTCCAAGAAGTTTCCACTTAGTTAGTTGAAATGTGGCATCCAATGACGATGCCACATTGAAAGTCACTGAGCTCATCAGTAAGGCCATTTTACTAGTTTGTCTATGGAGATTGCATGGCTGTGTGCTCGATTTTTAAACGGATGTGACTTAAATAGCCGGATCCACTAATTTGAAGGGGTGTCCACATACTTTTGTATATATATATTGTGTATAGAAGGGTTGTCTTTTACTTTTTTTTTTTTAAACTGCATTGTTGGTTAGAGGCTAGTAAATAAGCAAGTTCACTGTAAAGTCTACACCTGTTGTATTCAGCGCATGTGACTAAATACAATGTGATTGTCAGGAAAAGGATGAGTGCAAATCAATGGGGCAGAAGGCCGTGAGTTGTTATGATTCTGAACGTCATTTAGCAAAGCAACAATGACAAGGAGCTGCCATAGTTCCATCTGGTTCTCGATACCATGTCTTGTTTTGACTGATGTCTCATCTATGCTAATATGGCTCAAATTAACTAGCTAGCTAACCAACGACGATTTATTTGAGCGATTTGAACAAGTTGTCTCATTGTGCAAATGTATTGGTTTTCAAAAAACATTTGTAGAATAAAAATATAGTTTACATATTGTCAACAATATAAGCCTGTTTTTTCCTCAAAAGTTGCGCCTCATTATTAACGTAAACTCACCCCATTCCGTACAAATGTGCGCAACCGCAACATTCAAACTAGGCTACAAAGAAAACTAATGGGACTGTAGCGACTGTTCACGTCAAAATTGAGGGTGTGAACTAGGTTTCTATTCAAGCATTGATCGACATGGTAATGGCTCTATAGTATTGGAGAAAAGTTGGAAAAAAACGGACCGTTACATTATGACGTGTCATGTCGTAACGTACAGCACGCATAAAGCAACTATTTCTGTCTTACAATCTCTCTCCACCAGGTGTAGCACTTCTCTCATCCTTTAAAAACAAGAAATGGACAGTGACGGGGTAAGGGGGGGGATACCTAGTCATTTTTTTTTGCGTCATCCTTCTGTCATCCTTCTGCCGCTGTTTATTTCTAAGATCACTTTAGCACCGCCCTAAAAACCCGATTCAAATTCGACACAAACCTTCAAATAGGTATGTAATGAAAGATTATATAAACTCTTTATAGTGTTTTATTTACATTTTAGAGTCGATAAGGTGATAAGCTCGAGTGAAAAGAAGCAATTTTCCCACACATCTCTCCTTTTCACTATCAGGCATTAGTTTCGCTTCCCCACCCGCCATTTTTAAAAAGACCAGATGGGGCTCATAGCCTGCTTGAATTATGCAGAAACAGGCAGCGTTTAGGTCATGCAATTGATTCTGTTGGAAAGGGGAGACATTGTGCTTTACAATGGTATTGACATTACAGTTTAAGGTATAAGGTGAATGCACCAATTTGTAAGTCGCTCTGGATAAGAGCGTCTTAAATGACGTAAATGTAAATGTAACGATCTAAATTACGTTTTGGGGCGCTAAAATAAGGGCAATTGTACGGACCAAGGCGATGTACGAGTTTACGTTAGTTGCTTTTACAACCAACCCATCCACTGACCACGAACATTCCGTTAAATTTGGAGAACTTGACTGAAGAGATTATGCAATTCTGTTCTTTTTGTATACATCTCAATCATTCAAATATGTTAAATTCCTTCACATTTGATCATATTTGTATTTTTTCTGGTGGTGCCAATAATTAACCCTGTGCGTTGTAGCCAACACATGCAATACCACTCACTGAACAGACAACACATGGACGTCTATGCACAATTTCAATGTCATGATTGAATAAATACCTGGCCCCTTGAACAAAACCTGCTCCTTTCCCTAAATTAACGAATCAATGATATTTTAATTAATGTCACTAGGGTCTATAGCAGTTTACCAGGCAGTTGCCCCTCTCCCTCCTGTTTACTGCCTTTCCCCTCCAACACGTGGCGGTAGAGCGCCAGGTGCTGCTCACTGACCGAAGAAGAATATCCCGGAAGTAGGTGGATGCAAGCGCTAGTTGGATAGCTACTTCACTTCAAAATACGGATTAAAATATGTCCATATACCATTTCTGATACGGTTGTGATTGGCATAGACATTATGTAAAAAAAAAAAAAAAACATTATGTAACTGTAACGAGCTAGACGCGAGGAGGCACAAAACAACTTTTGGTAATTTAGCTTGTTTAGCTAACAAGTTAGCTGTCAAATAGTTTCCACGACAACCGTTCCGACCCCCCGTTCTGAGGTGACGGTTTGTTTCTCCAAACCACAAAAGTCTTACAGAAGAACTGTTGGGTCGATTCACAATGGATGAGGTGAGAACGCGCACATCTAGTAACACACGTTCGCTCGGTCGCTAGCTGGTTTGTTGTCATAGCAAATGTTAGTGGCTAGTTATCGTGGAATAAAAGGCAAGCGGTCAGTCGATCCCTGTGTTATTGCTCCATCTAATGATCGTTATATTCCACTACAGTAGGTAATGGTAGTAAATGCAATCTTTAGCGGTCTGTCAGATTCATAATATAGGCCGCAGATTTATCCCTGACTAAAGACCACGTGACCTGGCCAGGAAAACTCTGGGCCTTGTTTCCGGATCAGATCTTATTGGCCTGTTCCAAGTGGCACCCGATTCCCTATATAGTGCACTGCTTTTGACCAGGGTCCATAGGACTGAAGTATTGTACTATATAGCCATTTGTGAAGGATACATTGTCAGGGTAAAACTCATGGTCGTAGTAGTATAATATAATACATTGTAGTTAACGTCAGACATCCCTCTGTTCCATCATTGTATCTGTGGCAGATCGCCTAGCAGTTACAAGCATTGGGACAGTCACTAGTTTGAAATTTATTTATTTTATTTATATTTCACTAGGCAAGTCAGTTAAAGAACAAATTCTTATTTACAATGACAGCCTACACCGGCCAAACCCAGACGACGCTGGGACAATTGTGCACCGCCCTGTGGTACTCCCAATCACAGCTGGTTGTGATACAGCCTGGATTCGAACCAGGGTGTCCGTAGTGCCTGAGACCGCTGCGCCACTCGGGAGCCACTTGGAATCCCCGAGCCGACCTGGTGAATCTGTTGATGTGCCCTCGAGCAAGGCACTTAACCCTCATTGCTCCTGTAAATCGCTCTGGATTAGAGTGTCTGTTAAATGACTAAAATGTAATGTAAACATTTATTGTAGGACGGTGATGGCAGATCCAGCCTGTCTAACTCCTGTCCCACTCGACCTGAACCCACACAGTCACCGGTTCCTGTCAGGAACCACAGGAACCAGAGAACACTGCAGGGCCCCAAGCTGCTAGAAGTTGACTGGGATTCTCTTTTTAGTAAGTTGGAATAGTTTGGGAATGTTTTGAATTTGAAGTTTTGGGATGGAATAGAAAGTGACTTATCGTTGAATGATTTACGTTCATCTAACTCTGTGTTCTTCAATCCTGGTCCTGGGGACCCAAAGGAAGCACATTTGAGTTTTTGCCCTACCACTCACACACTTTGAACTCATCAACTCATCATCAACCCTTTGCTTTGAATCAGGTGTTTTAATGCTAGGGCAAAAAAAAAAAAAAAAAAATGTGCAACCATTTGGGTCCCTGGGACCAGGATTGAGAAACGCTGATCTAACCCAGATGTGTTGAATTCATGTATTTCCACCAATAGTACTAATGCGTGATAACATTCGTTTTATCATTCACACAGGAGAGAGACAACCTCCACCAGGGGCAGCTAAACAACACCAGGAGAATCAGCAGAAACCCAAGACATTTCACGCCTGTCCAGTGTGTGGAAGACACTGCCAAAAGTTATCCATCCTGCAGATCCACATGAGAATCCACACGGGAGAGAAGCCGTACCCTGCCCCGACTGTGGCAAGAAGTTCGCTCACCTGGGAGCCATGAGACGACACCACCTCACACACACGGGAGAGAAGCCTTACTCCTGCTCTGTGTGTGGGAAGAGTTTCACCCAATCAGGACATCTGAAAGAGCACCAACAGTCTCACTCCGGAGAGAAGCACCACTGTCTGATCTGTCTGAAACAGTATATCAGAGCAGAAGATCTGAAGATTCACCACAGAGTTCACACGGGAGAAAGGCCCTACCGCTGTGCAGAGTGTGGCAAGAGCTACATCAGGTCAAAGAATCTCCGGGCTCACAAGCTGACTCACCAGAGGACAGGAGGTGCTGCTAAAAGTCACAGGGAGATGGCAGCTACTATCCAGGGTGAGTTGGGAGATCATTTATTAATAATAAACTATGCATAAAGGACTGGGGGTGTCCCGAACAGAGTGAGCCAAGACTTGGACTAAGAAGATCTTTTAATGGAGAATCTCCAATTGAGAATGCTTGTTAGTCCGGCACTAGGCCCACTGTGAATGCTTGTTAGTCCTGCACTAGGCCCATTGAGAATGCTTGTTAGTCCGGCACTAGGCACATTGAGAATGCTTGTTAGTCCTGCACTAGGCCCATTGAGAATGCTTGTTAGTCCGGCACTAGGCCCACTGAGAATGCTTGTTAGTCCTGCACTAGGCCCATTGAGAATGCTTGTTAGTCTGGCACTAGGCCCATTGAGAATGCTTGTTAGTCCGGCACTAGGCCCATTGAGAATGCTTGTTAGTCTGGCACTAGGCCCATTGAGAATGCTTGTTAGTCTGGCACTAGGCCCATTGAGAATGCTTGTTAGTCCGGCACTAGGCCCATTGAGAATGCTTGTTAGTCCGGCACTAGGCCCACTGAGAATGCTTGTTAGTCCGGCACTAGGCCCATTGAGAATGCTTGTTAGTCCGGCACTAGGCCCATTGAGAATGCTTGTTAGTCCGGCACTAGGCCCATTGAGAATGCTTGTTAGTCCGGCACTAGGCCCATTGAGAATGCTTGTTAGTCCGGCACTAGGCCCATTGAGAATGCTTGTTAGTCTGGCACTAGGCCCATTGAGAATGCTTGTTAGTCCGGCACTAGGCCCATTGAGAATGCTTGTTAGTCCGGCACTAGGCCCATTGAGAATGCTTGTTAGTCCGAATGCTTGCACTAGGCCCATTGAGAATGCTTGTTAGTCCGGCACTAGGCCCATTCTATGTCTGGGAAACTGTCCCAGGAGGTTTTCCTGATGATGATGATGATGATGATGATGATGATGATGATGATGATTAGTTCTACATTTAGATGATGCCTGTACATCAATAGCTGTGTCATAAATTAACAAACATGCTTTGTCTTTCTCTCTGCCTGCCAGTGAAAGTGAAGGAGGAGGAAGAAGAGGAAGAGGTTGGTGGTTTCATCAATGCCGAAGGAGAGGAGGAAGAGGAGGTTGGTGGTTTCATTAATGCTGACGGAGAGGAAGTTGGCTGGAGTTTCCCTGATCTCAGTAAGTAGAGGCAGAATGGTGACACAATCAGTTGTATTGGTTGTGTGTTCCAATTGACACCCTAATCCCTTTATAGTGCACTTACTTTGACCAGAGCCCTGTGGGGAATAGGGTGCCATTTTGGACACGACCTAGATCACTTGTTTGGCTTATTTAGCCACCCAATTATTTAACTCACAAATTATCTCCACAGGAGAGTCCGTAATACCAACCTATCTCCATAGGAGAGAGTCCTGTCCATGGCTCTGGTAGTCTCATTATAACCAAAAATACCAACCAGTGAGAGTTAAAATTATGTTTTCGAATGACATCCCCGGGAGGTAAAAATATTTTGTGAAAACAATAGTGGTCCTAAAACGAAACCTTGAGGAACACCGAAATTTACAGTTGATTTGTCAGAGGACAAACCATTCACAGAGACAAACTGATATCTTTCCGACAGATAAGATCTAAACCAGGCCAGAACCTGTCCTTGTAGACCAATTTGGGTTTCCAATCTCTCCAAAAGAATGTGGTGATCGATGGTATCAAAAGCAGCACTAAGGTCTAGGAGCACGAGGACAGCTGCAGAGCCTCGGTCTGAAGCCATTAAAATGTAATTTGCCACCTTCACGAGTGCAGTCTCAGTGTTATGATGGGGTCTAAAACCAGACTGAAGCGTTTCATATACATTATTTGTGTTCAGGAAGGCAGTTTAACAATTTTGAGAGGAATGGGAGATTTGATATAGGCCAATATTTGTATTTATTTTCTGGTTCAAGATTTTGCTTTTTCAAGAGAGGCTTTATTACTGCCACTTTTAGTAAGTTTGGTACACATCCGGTGGATAGAGAGCCGTTTATTATGTTCAACATAGGAGGGCCAAGCACAGGAAGCAGCTCTTTCAGTAGTTTAGTTGGAATAGGGTTTAGTAGGCAACTGGAAGGTTTAGAGACCCTAACCTTTTTCGGGAATATTTGAGAGAGATACAGGATTAAAAAACTCTGTCTCCCTTGATCTGAGGTCCTGGCAGTTCTGTTCAGACTCAGGACAACTGAGTTTTAGAGAAATTCGCAGATTCTTGTTTTAAGAGGTGTGACTGCCTTCCAGAGTATTATGCAAAAATAAATGTAGATACCTGGTTAGGGGGTTAATTGATTTTTGTACTCTGACGTCCTTGGGTAGGTGGAGGGAGTCTGGAAGGGCATCTAGGAATCTTTGGGTTGTCTGAGAATTTATAGCGCAGCTTTTGATGATCCTTGGTTGTTGTCCGAGCAGATTATTTGTTGCGATTGCAAACGTAATAAAATGGTGGTCCGATAGTCCAGGATTATGATCCACAATATTTATTCCACGGGATGAAACTAGATCCAGAGTATGACTGTGTCAATGCGTAGGTCCAGAGACATGCTGGACATGATGACGTTGATGCCTCCGAAAGCCTTTTGGAATGAGAATGTGGACTTCTCCATGTTAATATTGAAGTCACCAAAAATGTGAATATAATCTGCCATGACTACAAGGTCCGATAGGAACTCAGTGAGGAACACTGTATACGGCCCAGGAGGCCTGTAAACAGTAGCTATATAAAATGTTTGGGTAGGCTGCATAGATTTCATGACTACAAGCGCAACAGACTAAACTGCTTTCAAAATATATATATTATTATATATATATATAAATTGAAATTTGCTGTCAAATGTTAGCAACACTTCAGTCTTTGCGGGATGCGCGGGGGATATGGTCACTAGTGTCACCTGGAAAAGAGGCCTCATTTAACACAGTAAATTCATCAGGCTTAAGCCATGTTTCAGTCAGGCCAACCACATCATTATACCTCTCATTATAACCCATAATACCAACCTCTCTCATTATAACCCATAACCCATAATACCAACCTCTCTCATTATAACCCATAATACCAACCTCTCTCATTATAACCCATAATACCAACCTCTCTCATTATAACCCATAATACCAACCTCTCTCATTATAACCCATAATACCAACCTCTCTCATTATAACCCATAATACCAACCTCTCTCATTATAACCCATAATACCAACCTCTCTCATTATAACCCATAATACCAACCTGTCTCATTATAACCCATAATACCAACCTCTCTCATTATAACCCATAATACCAACCTCTCTCATTATAACCCATAATACCAACCTATCTCACTATAACCCATAACCCATAATACCAACCTCTCTCATTATAACCCATAATACCAACCTCTCTCATTATAACCCATAATACCAACCTCTCTCATTATAACCCATAATACCAACCTCTCTCATTATAACCCATAATACCAACCTGTCTCATTATAACCCATAATACCAACCTCTCTCATTATAACCCATAATACCAACCTCTCTCATTATAACCCATAATACCAACCTCTCTCATTATAACCCATAATACCAACCTCTCTCATTATAACCCATAATACCAACCTCTCTCATTATAACCCATAATACCAACCTCTCTCATTATAACCCATAATACCAACCTCTCTCATTATAATCCATAATACCAACCTCTCTCATTATAACCCATAATACCAACCTCTCTCATTATAACCCATAATACCAACCTCTCTCATTATAACCCATAATACCAACCTATCTCACTATAACCCATAATACCAACCTATCTCACTATAACCCATAACCCATAATACCAACCTCTCTCATTATAACCCATAATAACAACCTCTCTCATTATAACCCATAATACCAACCTCTCTCATTATAACCCATAATACCAACCTCTCTCATTATAACCCATAATACCAACCTCTCTCATTATAACCCATAATACCAACCTCTCTCATTATAACCCATAATACCAACCTCTCTCATTATAACCCATAATACCAACCTCTCTCATTATAACCCATAATACCAACTACTCTCTCATTATAACCCATAATACCAACCTCTCTCATTATAACCCATAATACCAACCTCTCTCATTATAACCCATAATACCAACTCATTATAACCCATAATACCAACCTCTCTCATTATAACCCATAATACCAACCCTCTCATTATAACCCATAATACCAACCTGTCTCATTATAACCATAATACCAACCTGTCTCATTATAACCCATAATACCAACTCTCTCATTATAACCCATAATACCAACCTCTCATTATAACCCATAATACCAACCTCTCTCATTATAACCCATAATACCAACCTCTCTCATTATAACCCATAATACCAACCTCTCTCATTTTATAACCCATAATACCAACCTGTCTCATTATAACCCATAATACCAACCTCTCTCATTATAACCCATAATACCAACCTCTCTCATTATAACCCATAATACCAACCTGTCTCATTATAACCCATAATACCAACCTGTCTCATTATAACCCATAATACCAACCTAGTCTCATTATAACCCATAATACCAACCTCTCTCATTATAACCCATAATACCAACCTCTCTCATTATAACCCATAATACCAACCAACCTGGAAGTCTCATTATAACCCATAATACTACAACCTAGTCTCATTATAACCCATAATAACCTGTCTCATTATAACCCATAATACCAACCTCTCTCCAACCTGGTAGTCTCATTATAACCCATAATACCAACCTACAGGAGTCCTGGTAGTCTCATTATAACCCATAATACCAACCTCTCTCTACAGGAGTCCTGGTAGTCTCATTATAACCCATAATACCAACCTCTCTCTACAGGAGAGAGTCCTGTAGTCTCATTATAACCCATAATACCAACCTATCTCTACAGGAGAGAGTCCTGTAGTCTCATTATAACCCATAATACCAACCTCTCTCTACAGGAGAGAGTCCTGTAGTCTCATTATAACCCATAATACCAACCTCTCTCTACAGGAGAGAGTCCTGTAGTCTCATTATAACCCATAATACCAACCTATCTCTACAGGAGTCCTGTAGTCTCATTATAACCCATAATACCAACCTCTCTCTACAGAGTCCTGGTAGTCTCATTATAACCCATAATACCAACCTATCTCTACAGGAGTCCTGTAGTCTCATTATAACCCATAATACCAACCTCTCTCTACAGGAGTCCTGGTAGTCTCATTATAACCCATAATACCAACCTCTCTCTACAGGAGTCCTGGTAGTCTCATTATAACCATAATACCAACCTATCTCTACAGGAGTCCTGTAGTCTCATTATAACCCATAATACCAACCTCTCTCTACAGGAGTCCTGGTAGTCTCATTATAACCCATAATACCAACCTCTCTCTACAGGAGAGAGTCCTGTAGTCTCATTATAACCCATAATACCAACCTCTCTCTACAGGAGTCCTGGTAGTCTCATTATAACCCATAATACCAACCTCTCTCTACAGGAGTCCTGGTAGTCTCATTATAACCCATAATACCAACCTCTCTCTACAGGAGAGAGTCCTGTAGTCTCATTATAACCCATAATACCAACCTCTCTACAGGAGAGAGTCCTGTATCTCATTATAACCCATAATACCAACCTCTCTCTACAGGAGTCCTGTAGTCTCATTATAACCCATAATACCAACCTCTCTCTACAGGAGAGAGTCCTGTAGTCTCATTATAACCCATAATACCAACCTCTCTCTACAGGAGAGAGTCCTGGTGTCTCATTATAACCCATAATACCAACCCTCTCTACAGGAGTCCTGTAGTCTCATTATAACCCATAATACCAACCTCTCTCTACAGGAGTCCTGGTAGTCTCATTATAACCCATTATACCAACCTATCTCTACAGGAAGTCCTGTAGTCTCATTATAACCCATAATACCAACCTCTCTACAGGAGAGTCCTGTAGTCTCATTATAACCATAATACCAACCTCTCTCTACAGGAGAGAGTCCTGTAGTCTCATTATAACCCATAATACCAACCTATCTCTACAGGAGAGAGTCCTGGTCAGTCTCATTATAACCCATAATACCAACCTCTCTCAGGAGTCCTGTAGTCTCATTATAACCCATAATACCAACCTATCTCTACAGGAGTCCTGGTAGTCTCATAATATAACCCATAATACCAACCTCTCTCTACAGGAGAGAGTCCTGTAGTCTCATTATAACCCATAATACCAACCTCTCTCTACAGGAGTCCTGGTAGTCTCATTATAACCCATATCTCTCTCTACAGGAGGAGTCCTGTAGTCTCATTATAACCCATAATACCAACCTCTCTCTACAGGGAGGAGTCCTGTAGTCTCATTATAACCCATAATACCAACCTCTCTCTACAGGAGTCCTGTAGTCTCATTATAACCCATAATACCAACCTATCTCTACAGGGAGTCCTGTAGTCTCATTATAACCCATAATACCAACCTCTCTCTACAGGAGTCCTGGTAGTCTCATTATAACCCATAATACCAACCTATCTCTACAGGAGTCCTGTAGTCTCATTATAACCCATAATACCAACCCTCTCTACAGGAGTCCTGTAGTCTCATTATAACCCATAATACCAACCTCTCAGGAGTCCTGGTAGTCTCATTATAACCCATAATACCAACCTCTCTCTACAGGAGTCCTGTAGTCTCATTATAACCCATAATACCAACCTCTCTCTACAGGAGAGAGTCCTGTAGTCTCATTATAACCCATAATACCAACCTCTCTCTACAGGAGTCCTGGTAGTCTCATTATAACCCATAATACCAACCTCTCTCTACAGGAGTCCTGTAGTCTCATTATAACCCATAATACCAACCTCTCTCTACAGGAGTCCTGGTAGTCTCATTATAACCCATAATACCAACCTCTCTCTACAGGAGAGAGTCCTGTAGTCTCATTATAACCCATAATACCAACCTCTCTCTACAGGAGTCCTGGTAGTCTCATTATAACCCATAATACCAACCTCTCTCTACAGGAGAGAGTCCTGTAGTCTCATTATAACCCATAATACCAACCTATCTCTAGGAGTCCTGGTAGTCTCATTATAACCCATAATACCAACTTATCTCTACAGGAGTCCTGGTAGTCTCACTATAACCCATAATACCAACCTATCTCTACAGGAGTCCTGTAGTCTCGTTATAACCCATAATACCAACCTCTCTCTACAGGTGAGAGTCCTGTAGTCTCATTATAACCCATAATACCAACCTCTCTCTACAGGAGTCCTGTAGTCTCATTATAACCCATAATACCAACCTATCTCTACAGGAGTCCTGGTAGTCTCATTATAACCCATAATACTAACCTCTCTCTACAGGAGAGAGTCCTGTAGTCTCATTATAACCCATAATACCAACCTATCTCTACAGGAGAGAGTCCTGGTAGTCTCATTATAACCCATAATACCAACCTATCTCTACAGGAGTCCTGTAGTCTCATTATAACCCATAATACCAACCTCTCTCTACAGGAGTCCTGGTAGTCTCATTATAACCCATAATACCAACCTCTCTCTACAGGAGAGAGTCCTGGTAGTCTCATTATAACCCATAATACCAACCTATCTCTACAGGAGGAGTCTGGTAGTCTCATTATAACCCATAATACCAACCTCTCTACAGGAGTCCTGGTAGTCTCATTATAACCCATAATACCAACCTATCTCTACAGGAGTCCTGGTAGTCTCATTATAACCCATAATACCAACCTCTCTCTACAGGAGTCCTGGTAGTCTCATTATAACCCCATAATACCAACCTCTCTACAGGAGTCAGGTCTCACTATAACCCATAATACCAACCTCTCTCTACAGGAGAGATGTAGTCTCATTATAACCCATAATACCAACCTATCTCTACAGGAGCCTGGTAGTCTCATTATAACCCATAATACCAACCTCTCTCTACAGGAGTCCTGTAGTCTCATTATAAAAATTAAAGCTCTCTACAGGAGTCCTGGTAGTCTGAACTATAATAATACCAACCTATCTCTACAGGAGTCCTGGTAGTCTCATTATAACCCATAATACCAACCTCTCTCTACAGGAGTCCTGGTAGTCTCATTATAACCCATAATACCAACCTCTCTCTACAGGAGTCCTGGTAATCTCATTATAACCCATAATACCAACCTATCTCTAAGGTGAGAGCTGTAGTCTCACTATAACCCATAATACCAACCTATCTCCACAGGGGTCCTGGTGGTCTCATTTATAACCCATAATACCAGCCTCTCTCTACGAGAGTCTGTAGTCTCATTATAACCCATAATAAACCTATCTCTTCACCTATCTCATTATAACCCATAATACCAACCTCTCTCTAAAGCCTCTCATTATAACCCATAATACCAAGCTCTCCACAGGGTCTGGAGTCTCATTAAACCCATAATACCAACCTATCTCTACAGGAGAGAACCCTAATGTACCAACCTCTCTCTCATGGTAGTCTCATTATAACCCATAATACCAACCTATCTCTACAGGAGTCCTGGTAGTCTCATTATAACCCATGTAAACCTATTTTCTGACATCCCCAGGAGGAGTCCTGGTAGTCTCATTATAACCCATAATACCAACCTCTCTCTACAGGAGTCCTGGTAGTCTCATTATAACCCATTAATACCAACTATCTTACAGGTCCTGGTAGTCTCATTATAACCCATAATACCAACTATATCTTTACAAAGAGGCCAGAACCTGTCCTGTAGTCTCATTATGGGTTTACCAGCCTCTCTCCAAACCTATCTCATTATAACCCATAATACCAAGCCTCTCTCTACAGAGTCCTTGAGTAGTCTCATTATAACCCATAAAACCAACCTCTCTCTACAGGATTTGTGTCTCAGGAAACCAGTTTAACAACCTTTTAGAGGAAGAGATTTGTCCTGGTATTCTCATTATAACCCATAATACTTTTTCAACCTATCTCTACTTTTAGTAAGTCCTGGTACACATCGGTGGATTAGAACCCGTTTATTATGTTCAACCAGGGACCAAGCACAGGGGAAGCAGCTCCTGGTAGTTTCATTATAACCAATGGAAGGTTTACCAACCTATCTCTACAGGAGTCCTGGTAGTCTCATTAAAACCCATAATGTCTCCTGATCTGAGGTCCAGGAGTCCTGGTAGTCTCAGGACAACATAATACCAACCTTTTAGAGAAATTCGCAGATTACCAACCTGTTTTAAGTGACTGGTAGTCTCATTATGCAAAAATAATAGATACCTGGTTAGGGGGTTAATTGATTTTGTTGAACCTAGGTGGAGGGACAGGAGAGAGTCCTGTAATCTCATTGGGTTGTAATACCAACCTATCTCTACAGGAGAGAGTCCGAGCAGATGTAGTCTCATTATAACCCATAATACCAACCTATCTCTACAGGAGTCAGGTAGTCTCATTATAACCCATAATACCAACCTATCTCTACAGGAGTCCTGGTAGTCTCATTATAACCCATAATACCAACCTATCTCTACAGAGAGTCCTGTAGTCTCATTATAACCCATAATACCAACCTCTCTCTACAGGAGAGAGTCCTGTAGTCTCATTATAACCCATAATACCAACCTATCTCTACAGGAGTCCTGGTAGTCTCATTATAACCCATAATACCAACCTCTCTCTACAGGAGAGAGTCCTGTAGTCTCATTATAACCCATAATACCAACCTCTCTCTACAGGAGTCCTGTAGTCTCATTATAACCCATAATACCAACCTCTCTCTACAGGAGAGAGTCCTGTAGTCTCATTATAACCCATAATACCAACCTCTCTACAGGAGAGAGTCCTGTAGTCTCATTATAACCCATAATACCAACCTATCTCTACAGGAGAGAGTCCTGTAGTCTCATTATAACCCATAATACCAACCTCTCTCTACAGGAGAGAGTCCTGTAGTCTCATTATAACCCATAATACCAACCTATCTCTACAGGAGAGAGTCCTGTAGTCTCATTATAACCCATAATACCAACCTCTCTCTACAGGTGAGAGTCCTGTCCATGACTCTGGTAGTGAAGGAGGAAGTCCCCCTACATCACACACCAACAAGGTGGGAGACATTAATGACCAACATTTTATGAGATTAAATGTAGTTCATTATAACCCATAATCAGGTCTGGAACCCTAATACCAACCTTTCTCTACAGGTGAGAGTCCTGTCCATGACCTAATGTAAAGCTTTCAGGACTGGAATGTCCCTTACATCACACACCAACAAGGTCAGGACTGGAACCTAATGTAAAGCTTTTCTGGAACCTAATTAAAGCTTTCATCTGGAACCTAATTTAAAGCTTTCAGGACTGAACCTAATGTAAAGCTTTCAGGACTGGAACCTAATGTAAAGCTTTCAGGACTGGAACCTAATGTAAAGCTTTCAGGACTGGAACCTAATGTAAAGCTTTCAGCTCTGGAACCTAATGTAAAGCTTTCAGGACTGGAACCTAATGTAAAGCTTTCAGGTCTGGAACCTAATGTAAAGCTTTCAGGACTGGAACCTAATGTAAAGCTTTCAGGTCTGGAACCTAATGTAAAGCTTTCAGGACTGGAACCTAATGTAAAGCTTTCAGGTCTGGAACCTAATGTAAAGCTTTCAGGACTGGAACCTAATGTAAAGCTTTCAGGTCTGGAACCTAATGTAAAGCTTTCAGGTCTGGAACCTAATGTAAAGCTTTCAGGTCTGGAACCTAATGTAAAGCTTTCAGGTCTGGAACCTAATGTAAAGCTTTCAGGACTGGAACCTAATGTAAAGCTTTCAGGACTGGAACCTAATGTAAAGCTTTCAGGACTGGAACCTAATGTAAAGCTTTCAGGACTTGAACCTAATGTAAAGCTTTCAGGACTTGAACCTAATGTAAAGCTTTCAGGACTGGAACCTAATGTAAAGCTTTCAGGACTTGAACCTAATGTAAAGCTTTCAGGACTGGAACCTAATGTAAAGCTTTCAGGACTGGAACCTAATGTAAAGCTTTCAGGACTGGAACCTAATGTAAAGCTTTCAGGACTTGAACCTAATGTAAAGCTTTCAGGACTTGAACCTAATGTAAAGCTTTCAGGACTGGAACCTAATGTAAAGCTTTCAGGTCTGGAACCTAATGTAAAGCTTTCAGGACTGGAACCTAATGTAAAGCTTTCAGGACTGGAACCTAATGTAAAGCTTTCAGGACTGGAACCTAATGTAAAGCTTTCAGGACTTGAACCTAATGTAAAGCTTTCAGGACTGGAACCTAATGTAAAGCTTTCAGGACTGGAACCTAATGTAAAGCTTTCAGGTCTGGAACCTAATGTAAAGCTTTCAGGACTGGAACCTAATGTAAAGCTTTCAGGACTTGAACCTAATGTAAAGCTTTCAGGTCTTGAACCTAATGTAAAGCTTTCAGGACTGGAACCTAATGTAAAGCTTTCAGGTCTGGAACCTAATGTAAAGCTTTCAGGACTGGAACCTAATGTAAAGCTTTCAGGTCTGGAACCTAATGTAAAGCTTTCAGGTCTGGAACCTAATGTAAAGCTTTCAGGTCTGGAACCTAATGTAAAGCTTTCAGGTCTGGAACCTAATGTAAAGCTTTCAGGTCTGGAACCTAATGTAAAGCTTTCAGGACTGGAACCTAATGTAAAGCTTTCAGGTCTTGAACCTAATGTAAAGCTTTCAGGACTGGAACCTAATGTAAAGCTTTCAGGACTTGAACCTAATGTAAAGCTTTCAGGTCTTGAACCTAATGTAAAGCTTTCAGGTCTTGAACCTAATGTAAAGCTTTCAGGTCTGGAACCTAATGTAAAGCTTTCAGGACTGGAACCTAATGTAAAGCTTTCAGGACTTGAACCTAATGTAAAGCTTTCAGGTCTTGAACCTAATGTAAAGCTTTCAGGTCTTGAACCTAATGTAAAGCTTTCAGGACTGGAACCTAATGTAAAGCTTTCAGGACTGGAACCTAATGTAAAGCTTTCAGGTCTTGAACCTAATGTAAAGCTTTCAGGTCTGGAACCTAATGTAAAGCTTTCAGGACTTGAACCTAATGTAAAGCTTTCAGGTCTGGAACCTAATGTAAAGCTTTCAGGTCTGGAACCTAATGTAAAGCTTTCAGGACTTGAACCTAATGTAAAGCTTTCAGGACTTGAACCTAATGTAAAGCTTTCAGGTCTGGAACCTAATGTAAAGCTTTCATGTCAGGTCTTGAACCTAATGTAAAGCTTTCAGGTCTTGAACCTAATGTAAAGCTTTCAGGTCTTGAACCTAATGTAAAGCTTTCAGGTCTTGAACCTAATGTAAAGCTTTCGGGTCTTGAACCTAATGTAAAGCTTTCGGGTCTTGAACCTAATGTAAAGCTTTCAGGTCTTGAACCTAATGTAAAGCTTTCAGGTCTTGAACCTAATGTAAAGCTTTCAGGTCTTGAACCTAATGTAAAGCTTTCAGGTCTTGAACCTAATGTAAAGCTTTCAGGTCTTGAACCTAATGTAAAGCTTTCAGGTCTTGAACCTAATGTAAAGCTTTCAGGTCTTGAACCTAATGTAAAGCTTTCAGGACTTGAACCTAATGTAAAGCTTTCAGGTCTTGAACCTAATGTAAAGCTTTCAGGTCTTGAACCTAATGTAAAGCTTTCAGGTCTTGAACCTAATGTAAAGCTTTCAGGACTTGAACCTAATGTAAAGCTTTCAGGTCTGGAACCTAATGTAAAGCTTTCAGGACTTGAACCTAATGTAAAGCTTTCAGGACTTGAACCTAATGTAAAGCTTTCAGGTCTTGAACCTAATGTAAAGCTTTCAGGACTTGAACCTAATGTAAAGCTTTCAGGTCTGGAACCTAATGTAAAGCTTTCAGGTCTTGAACCTAATGTAAAGCTTTCAAGTCTTGAACCTAATGTAAAGCTTTCAGGTCTTGAACCTAATGTAAAGCTTTCAGGTCTTGAACCTAATGTAAAGCTTTCAGGCCTTGAACCTAATGTAAAGCTTTCAGGTCTTGAACCTAATGTAAAGCTTTCAGGTCTTGAACCTAATGTAAAGATTCAGGTCTTGAACCTAATGTAAAGATTCAGGTCTCGAACCTAATGTAAAGCTTTCAGGTCTCGAACCTAATGTAAAGCTTTCGGGTCTCGAACCTAATGTAAAGCTTTCGGGTCTCGAACCTAATGTAAAGCTTTCGGGTCTCGAACCTAATGTAAAGCTTTCGGGTCTCGAACCTCATGTAAAGCTTTCGGGTCTTGAACCTCATGTAAAGCTTTCGGGTCTTGAACCTCATGTAAAGCTTTCGGGTCTTGAACCTCATGTAAAGCTTTCGGGTCTTGAACCTCATGTAAAGCTTTCGGGTCTTGAACCTAATGTAAAGCTTTCGGGTCTTGAACCTAATGTAAAGCTTTCAGGTCTGGAACCTAATGTAAAGCTTTCAGGTCTGGAACCTAATGTAAAGCTTTCGGGTCTTGAACCTAATGTAAAGCTTTCAGGTCTTGAACCTAATGTAAAGCTTTCAGGTCTTGAACCTCATGTAAAGCTTTCAGGTCTGGAACCTAATGTAAAGCTTTCAGGTCTGGAACCTAATGTAAAGCTTTCAGGTCTTGAACCTAATGTAAAGCTTTCAGGACTGGAACCTAATGTAAAGCTTTCAGGTCTGGAACCTAATGTAAAGCTTTCAGGACTGGAACCTAATGTAAAGCTTTCTTGTATTGTGTTTATAAATATAGTTCTGACATGGTTCATGATGATGTTCTGTTTTCATTGTAGGATCCTGGTCACCAATCCAGCACCAAAGCTGTAGAGTCCCCGGGTCCCGATCCAAGACATGAGGAGGACATCACTCAAACACCTGGGATGAACATTCATATTGTAGAAGAGGGGAAGGAGGAAGTGAAAGAGGAGGATGAAGTTGGTGGTTTCATCAATTCTGAAGGAGAAGAATTTGACTGGGATTCTGTTCAACATAGTAAGTGGAGGTAGTGTTCTTTAGTTGACTGGGGTTCTGTTCAACATAGTAAGTGGAGGTAGAACTCTGTTCTTTAGTTGACTGGGGTTCTGTTCAACATAGTAAGTGGAGGTAGTGTTCTTTAGTTGACTGGGGTTCTGTTCAACATAGTAAGTGGAGGTAGAACTCTGTTCTTTAGTTGACTGGGGTTCTGTTCAACATAGTAAGTGGAGGTAGAACTCTGTTCTTTAGTTGACTGGGGTTCTGTTCAACATAGTAAGTGGAGGTAGAACTCTGTTCTTTAGTTGACTGGGATTCTGTTCAACATAGTAAGTGGAGGCAGAACTCTGTTCTTTAGTTGACTGGGGTTCTGTTCAACATAGTAAGTGGAGGTAGAACTCTGTTCTTTAGTTGATTGGGGTTCTGTTCACCCCATCTCCTATGAAGTGCACTACTTGTTGACCAGGGTCCTGGACAAAGTGGATGCACTTGATAGAGGATAAGGTACCATTTTGGGATACGGACTGTGAATGAATGTCGACTTGCTCGCCTCAATACCTAACCCACTCTGTTATTCACACAGGAGAGAGCCCTGACTGTGGCTTCAACAGCAAAGCGAGTCCCGCCACATCAGAACATCCTGAACACCAGGAGAGTCACAAAACGAAGACGTCTCACTGCTGCTCAGTGTGTGGCAGAGAGTGCTACAAGCTCTCAGTACTGCAGATCCACATGAGAATCCACACGGGAGAGAAGCCGTACCCCTGCCCCGACTGTGGCAAGAAGTTCGCTCACCTGGGAGCCATGAGACGACACCTCCTCACACACACGGGAGAGAAGCCTTACTCCTGCTCTGTGTGTGGGAAGAGTTTCACCCAATCAGGACATCTGAGGGAGCACCAGCAGTCTCACAGTGGAGAGAAGCCTCACCTGTGTCTGGTGTGTGGGAGAGGGTTCTCTAGAGCGTCAGACCTCCGGATCCACCACAGAGTTCACACAGGGGAGAGGCCGTACAGCTGTGACTACTGTGGGAAGAGATACGGCCGCTGTCAGAAGCTACGGGCTCACCAACGGACACACCACAGCGACAGGACACACGCTGATACTGGAGAGGAGACGGAGTGAATGACCACGAGGCTTTGAACATGAGACGTGATAAGCTTAGTATTCCTACAGGTGATGTTAGCAGGCTGGACAACAACGATGACACACGTTGATCGTCATCAGACAGGAGAACAATACACTCCATTGGAATAGACATGGTTCTAGAATCCACCTAAATGATTCACAGAATTCTGATGCAGGACACGGGCTGCTGGGGAGGGGAGAGACGCTGGGTGAAGTTCCCCTGCCTGAATCCTAACCTTAACCATTAGTGGGGGAGATGCAAAACTGACCAGCGTCTAGGGGCAACTTCACCCTACTCCGTTTGGGGGAAAGAATGGGGAGGCTTTATCAGTAAGTGTTGACAGTAGAACTAATGGGTGTTTGTTAGTAGGGTGGACAAACACAACTATTAACCTTGTGATGAAGAATGAGAGGCTCGGTTAGAACCATTACAATGGACGTGGTTCTACATTCCACTTGAAGAAAGCACCCAGTTCTGATGGAGAGATGAAATAATCAGTGCTGTCCAGTTTGTTATTGAACTTGAACCAGAGAAAGTGAACCCCAAAAGATGGCCGCTAGACGGTGTTCTAAATTGGAATCGTGGAATGCTTGTTCTCTGTCCACCACATCCTGTGTGAGGAACCCAGTTGAAATGATTGTTTAAAAAATAATAATAATGTTGATGTAATAATTGTGTTCTATATTGGATAACATCCCAAATAATGTTCAGTCACAGGACATTTTGATGACAGAGAGAGAGCTGTGGCTCCGTCCATGCTGTCATTCAGATCATTACGCCACTATAAGATAGTAAACAAAGGTGTGTCATGGTGGTTTTAATAAATAGGTTACAAAAACCTACCTAACTTTTTAATCTATTTAAAAATAAAAACAAGTTTCTGTTTTCTGTACCATTTTATGCCAACTCCTTTCACACTACTGAGCCAAGCTGATGGATATGAAGAGTAAGGTTTTTATTTGCTATGCTTGAAGACGGCCTTGGTAAACGTGGGGCTTTTACATGGCAATGCGGAAAATGTAACAGGGCTATATTGAAGTGTTTACTATGATTACAGCAGGGGATCTGTCAGTATACTCAGTTAAACTGTTGGTGATAGTAGTTGTCCTCCAGTGGGTGATAATAGTTGTCCTCCAGTGGGTGATAATAGTTGTCCTCCAGTGGGTGATAGTAGTTGCCCTCCAGTGGGTGATAGTAGTTGCCCTCCAGTGGGTGATAATAGTTGTCCTCCAGTGGGTGATAATAGTTGCCCTCCAGTGGGTGATAATAGTTGTCCTCCAGTGGGTGATAATAGTTGCCCTCCAGTGGGTGATAATAGTTGCCCTCCAGTGTCCTCCAGGTGATAATAGTTGCCCTCCAGTGGGTGATAATAGTTAGTGCCCTCCAGTGGGTGATAATAGTTGCCCTCCAGTGGGTGATAATAGTTGCCCTCCAGTGGGTGATAATAGTTGCCCTCCAGTGGGTGATAGTAGTTGCCCTCCAGTGGGTGATAATAGTTGCCCTCCAGTGGGTGATAATAGTTGCCCTCCAGTGGGTGATAATAGTTGCCCTCCAGTGGGTGATAATAGTTGCCCTCCAGTGGGTGATAATGCCCTCCAGTGGGTGATAGTAGTTGCCCTCCAGTGGGTGATAGTAGTTGCCCTCCAGTGGGTGAGTAGTTGCCCTCCAGTGGGTGATATAGTTGCCCTCCAGTGGGTGATCCAGTGGGTGATAATAGTTGCCTCCAGTGGGTGATAGTAGTTGCCCTCCAGTGGGGTGATCCAGTGGGTGATAGTAGTTGCCCTCCAGTGGGTGATAATAGTTGCCCTCCAGTGGGTGATAATAGTTGCCCTCCAGTGGGTGATAATAGTTGCCCTCCAGTGGGTGATAGTAGTTGCCCTCCAGTGGGTGAGCCCTCCAGTGGGTGATAGTAGTTGCCCTCCAGTGGGTGATAGTAGTTGCCCTCCAGTGGGTGATAATAGTTGCCTCCAGTGGGTGATAATAGTTGCCCTCCAGTGGGTGATAGTAGTTGCCCTCCAGTGGGTGATAATAGTTGCCCTCCAGTGGGTGATAATAGTTGCCCTCCAGTGGGTGATAAGTAGTTGCCCTCCAGTGGGTGATAATAGTTGCCCTCCAGTGGGTGAGTAGTTGGTAGTTGCCCTCCAGTGGGTATAGTTGCCCTCCAGTGGGTGCCCTCCAGTCCAGTGGGTGATAATAGTTGTCCCTCCAGTGGGTGATAATAGTTGCCCTCCAGTGGGTGATAGTAGTTGCCCTCCAGTGGGTGATAATAGTTGCCCTCCAGTGGGTGATAATAGTTGCCCTCCAGTGGGTGATAGTAGTTGCCCTCCAGTGGGTGATAATCCAGTGGGTGATAGTGTTGCCCTCCAGTGGGTGATAGTAGTTGCCCTCCAGTGGGTGATAGTAGTTGCCCTCCAGTGGGTGATAGTAGTTGCCCTCCAGTGGGTGATAATAGTTGCCCTCCAGTGGGTGATAGTAGTTGCCCTCCAGTGGGTGATAGTTGCCCTCCAGTGGGTGATAGTAGTTGCCCTCCAGTGGGTGATAGTAGTTGCCCTCCCTCCAGTGGGTGATAGTAGTGCCCTCCAGTGGGTGATAATAGTTGTCCTCCAGTGGGTGATAATAGTTGCCCTCCAGTGGGTGATAATAGTTGCCCTCCAGTGGGTGATAATAGTTGCCCTCCAGTGGGTGATAATAGTTGCCCTCCAGTGGGTGATAGTAGTTGCCCTCCAGTGGGTGATAATAGTTGCCCTCCAGTGGGTGATAATCCAGTGGGTGATTGTCCTCCAGTGGGTGATAATAGTTGCCCTCCAGTGGGTGATAATAGTTGCCCTCCAGTGGGTGATAGTAGTTGCCCTCCAGTGGGTGATAATAGTTGCCCTCCAGTGGGTGATAGTAGTTGCCCTCCAGTGGGTGATAGTAGTTGCCCTCCAGTGGGTGATAGTAGTTGCCCTCCAGTTGCCCTCCAGTGGGTGATAGTAGTTGCCCTCCAGTAGTTGCCCTCCGCCCTCCAGTGGGTGATAATAGTTGCCTCCAGTGGGTGATAATAGTTGCCTCCAGTGGGTGATAATAGTTGCCCTCCAGTGGGTGATAGTAGTGCCCTCCAGTGGGTGATAGTAGTTGCCCTCCAGTGGGTGATAATAGTTGCCCTCCACAAGGAGCCTCAGCCCGCCCTCCACAAGGAGTCAGCCCTCCAGTGGGTGATAATAGTTGCCCTCCCCCTCCACAAGGAGCCCTCAGCCCTCCCCAGTGGGTGATAATAGTTGCCCTCCAGTGGGTGATAGTAGCCCTCCAGCCCTCCAGTGGGTGATAATAGTTGCCCTCCAGTGGGTGATCAGCCCTCCAGTGGGTGATAGTAGTTGCCCTCCCCAGTGGGTGATAGTAGCCCTCCAGTGGGTGATAGTAGTGCCCTCCAGTGGGTGATAGTAGTTGCCCTCCAGTGGGTGATAGTAGTTGCCCTCCAGTGGGTGCCCTGCCCTCCAGTGGGTGATAGTAGCCCTCCAGTGGGTGATAGTAGCCTCCAGTGGGTGATAGTAGTTGCCCTCCAGTGGGTGATAGTAGCCTCCAGTGGGTGAGCCTCCAGTGGGTGATAATAGTTGCCCTCCAGTGGGTGATAGTAGTTGCCTCCAGTGGGTGATAGTCAGCCCTCCAGTGGGTGATAGTAGTCAGCCCTCCAGTGGGTGATAGTAGTTGCCCTCCAGTGGGGGTGATAGTCAGCCCTCCAGTGGGTGATAGTCAGCCCTCCAGAGTGATAGTCAGCCCCTCCACAAGGAGTCAGCCAGTGGGTGCAGTTGCCCTCCACAAGGAGTCAGCCCTGCCACAAGGAGTCAGCCCGCCACAAGGAGTCAGCCCGCCACAAGGAGTCAGCCCGCCACAAGGAGTCAGCCCGCCACAAGGAGTCAGCCCACCACAAGGAGTCAGCCCACCACAAGGAGTCAGCCCGCCACAAGGAGTCAGCCCGCCACAAGGAGTCAGCCCACCACAAGGAGTCAGCCCGCCACAAGGAGTCAGCCTGCAGGCGCCCAGCCCACCACAAGGAGTCAGCCTGCCACAAGGAGTCAGCCTGCCACAAGGAGTCAGCCCGCCACAAGGAGTCAGCCTGCAGGCGCCCAGCCTGCCACAAGGAGTCAGCCTGCCACAAGGAGTCAGCCTGCCACAAGGAGTCAGCCTGCAGGCGCCCAGCCCACCACAAGGAGTCAGCCTGCCACAAGGAGTCCGCCTGCCACAAGGAGTCAGCCCACCACAAGGAGTCCGCCTGCCACAAGGAGTCCGCCTGCCACAAGGAGTCCGCCTGCCACAAGGAGTCAGCCCACCACAAGGAGTCAGCCTGCAGGCGCCCAGCCTGCCACAAGGAGTCAGCCTGCCACAAGGAGTCAGCCTGCAGGCGCCCAGCCTGCCACAAGGAGTCAGCCTGCCACAAGGAGTCAGCCCGCCACAAGGAGTCAGCCTGCCACAGGCGTCAGCCCACCACAAGGAGTCAGCCCGCCACAAGGAGTCAGCCCGCCACAAGGAGTCAGCCCCACAAGGAGTCAGCCACACAAGGAGTCAGCCCGCCACAAGGAGTCAGCCCGCCACAAGGAGTCAGCCCACCACAAGGAGTCAGCCCGCCACAAGGAGTCAGCCTGCAGGCGCCCAGCCCACCACAAGGAGTCAGCCTGCCACAAGGAGTCAGCCTGCCACAAGGAGTCAGCCCGCCACAAGGAGTCAGCCCGCCACAAGGAGTCAGCCTGCCACAAGGAGTCAGCCCGCCACAAGGAGTCAGCCTGCAGGCGCCCAGCCTGCCACAAGGAGTCAGCCCGCCACAAGGAGTCAGCCCGCCACAAGGAGTCAGCCCGCCACAAGGAGTCAGCCCACCACAAGGAGTCAGCCCACCACAAGGAGTCAGCCTGCAGGCGCCCAGCCCACCACAAGGAGTCAGCCTACAGGCGCCCAGCCCACCACAAGGAGTCTCTAGAGCACGATGAGCCAACTAAAGCCCCCCCTGGCCAAGCCCTCCTCTAACCTGGACGATACTGGGTCAATTGTGCGCCGCCCTATGGGACTCCCGGTCACGTCTGGTTGTGACACACTACAGCCTGGGATCGAACCCCAGGCTGTAGTGATGCCGCAACACTACGATGCAACGCCTCCCAGCACATTTGGGTGTGTAAGGTAATGTAATTGTTGACCAGTTAGCCAAAATAGTTTTGAAATTAGATATAATTGATGTTAATGTTCCACTGGGTAGAGATGAGGCCAAATGTAAGATCAGAGCCATTCTGATAGATGTGTGTCAGAAGAGATGGGACTCTGAGCCCAAGGGCCGGTGTTTATATGCCCTCTACAGAAAGGTCAGTGGACCAAGGTTTTAAAGGTCAGATTAGGAAGGAAGAGGTGGTGATTGTGTTTAGGACATTGTACATTGAACTCATCATTACATCTGGTTAGCAGCGTGTGAATGGTTTGTGGGTTAGGCCGTCATTGTAAATAAGAATTTGTTCTTAACTGACTTGCCTAGTTAAATGAAGTTTAAATAAAAAAATGTATATTTTGAACAAGATTCCAGCAGGTTAGCTCCTTGTATTGCCTGCCTTCTCACTCCTGTACACTAGGTGGCGCTAATGCACCGGGTAGTTTAGTCATGCAGAAGAATCATACCCGGAAGTACGGTGAAGCAGTAACGCAGACAGTCGGCTTATTTACCTTTCTTCAAAACAGTCTAGCGAGCTAGTTACTGTTAAAATGACAACATATAGGATTTCTGCATGTATTGCCTGGCTGGTTAGGTTTCAAATCGTTTAACGACCAGTAAATTGTTCATCTGACGTGAGTGACCTCGAGCTGATGTGAACGCAAAAGAACAACGATCAATAACATGTCGGCAGAATTCACTCTTCCCGGTTCTGACCGACCCATAATGGACGAGGTAAGACACGGGACGGACGAATGCCCGTTAGCTAGCCAGCCAAATCTAATAACATTGTCCTAGCCCGAATGCCTCACATGACATGAATGGTACAAGCTTTGTCTCAAATCGGGTTGTGAACACTCCATTGCTGTAATTGCAAGACGATGCGTAACAGAGTTGCAGTAATAGTGTAACGGATGTGAAAATAAATAGCGTTTCAATCGGTTACGTCACTTGCTCTGAGACCTTGAAGTAGTTGTTCCCCTTGCTCTGCAATGGGTGACTGTTGCCGATGTGTGCAGAGGGTCCCTGGTTCGCGCCCGGGTATGGGCGAGGGGACGGACGTAAAGTTATTCTGTTACAATAGCACAGACCGGTTATGCTCAGTCGTCTGAGAACTGATTTGATTGTAGTTGTTCATGTTACAAAGTATCAAGCTGGCGGGTTGTTTCCTGCTGCTGTTCAGTCAGTCTGTAGTCGCAACTTTGACACCATGCCACTGGGTGAGTCTTTTGAGCCAAGGCCAGTCTTATCTGGGTGGGTGCAGTCATTTGTTCCTACCAAGCACTAACACAAACACACTGATCTAGGATCCGTTTTGCTTTAGGATTACTTGGACAGGGAGGGTCTGAGGTCAGCATTCTTACTGTTAGATGCTTTGTGAAATACAGGCCCTGATTCCCTGATCAAAGTATTGGACACTCATATAGTCTACCACAGCAACACTCATATAGTCTACCACAGCAACACTCATATAGTCTACCACAGCAACACTCATATAGTCTACCACAACAACACTCATAGTCTACCACAGCAACACTCATATAGTCTACCACAGCAACACTCATATAGTCTACCACAGCAACACTCATATAGTCTACCACAGCAACACTCATATAGTCTACCACAGCAACACTCATATAGTCTACCACAGCAACACTCATATAGTCTACCACAGCAACACTCATATAGTCTACCACAGCAACACTCATATAGTCTACCGCAACAACACACTCATATAGTCTACCACAACAACACTCATATAGTCTACCACAGCAACACTCATATAGTCTACCACAACAACACTCATATAGTCTACCACAGCAACACTCATATAGTCTACCACAGCAACACTCATATAGTCTACCACAACAACACTCATATAGTCTACCACAGCAACACTCATATAGTCTACCACAGCAACACACTCATATAGTCTACCACAACAACACTCGTATAGTTTACCACAACAACACACTCATATAGTCTACCACAGCAACACTCATATAGTCTACCACAACAACACTCGTATAGTCTACCACAACAACACTCGTATAGTCTACCACAACAACACACTCATATAGTCTACCACAACAACACTCATATAGTCTACCACAGCAACACTCATATAGTCTACCACAACAACACTCATATAGTCTACCGCAACAACACTCATATAGTCTACCACAACAACACACTCATATAGTCTACCGCAACAACACTCATATAGTCTACCACAACAACACTCATATAGTCTACCGCAACAACACTCATATAGTCTACCACAACAACACTCATATAGTCTACCGCAACAACACTCATATAGTCTACCACAACAACACTCATATAGTCTACCACAACAACACTCATATAGTCTACCACAACAACACTCATATAGTCTACCACAACAACACTCGTATAGTCTACCACAACAACACTCATATAGTCTACCACAACAACACTCGTATAGTCTACCACAACAACACTCATATAGTCTACCACAACAACACTCGTATAGTCTACCACAACAACACTCGTATAGTCTACCACAACAACACTCGTATAGTCTACCACAACAACACTCGTATAGTCTACCACAACAACACTCGTATAGTCTACCACAACAACACTCGTATAGTCTACCACAACAACACACTCATATAGTCTACCACAACAACACTCGTATAGTCTACCACAACAACACTCGTATAGTCTACCGCGACAACACTCGTATAGTCTACCGCAACAACACTCGTATAGTCTACCGCAACAACACTCGTATAGTCTACCACAACAACACACTCATATAGTCTACCACAACAACACTCGTATAGTCTACCACAACAACACTCGTATAGTCTACCGCAACAACAACACTCATATAGTCTACCACAACAACACTCGTATAGTCTACCACAACAACACTCGTATAGTCTACCGCAACAACACTCGTATAGTCTTCCACAACAAAACAATAGTTCCCCTCTCCAGAACTAGTCAAGGCTGCCTTCTGCCCTTCATCCTCTTTTAGGATGATGTTAACAACCAGCCCAGCCCGTCCCCATCCCACAGCCCCCCTGCATCAGGAGAAGCTGATCAAGAGGACCAAACAGAACCAACCAAAACCTTTTCTCACGGTTGTCTGGACTGTGGGAAAGAGTTTTCCCGCCCATGTGACCTGGTGAGTTTGATGGGTTTTATTTGCCAGTTTAAAAAGAAGAAGAAATATACACACAGTACATGAAACGTGACAACACAAAAACAACAAGTCAATGACCTACCCCTGTCAGGACAACACAATGAAGTGGCTGTAAGTCAATGACCTACCCCTGTCAGGACAACACAATGAAGTGGCTGTAAGTCAATGACCTACCCCTGTCAGGACAACACAATGAAGTGGCTGTAAGTCAATGACCTACCCCTGTCAGGACAACACAATGAAGTGGCTGTAAGTCAATGACCTACCCCTGTCAGGACAACACAATGAAGTGGCTGTAAGTCAATGACCTACCCCTGTCAGGACAACACAATGAAGTGGCTGTAAGTCAATGACCTACCCCTGTCAGGACAACACAATGAAGTGGCTGTAAGTCAATGACCTACCCCTGTCAGGACAACACAATGAAGTGGCTGTAAGTCAATGACCTACCCCTGTCAGGACAACACAATGAAGTGGCTGTAAGTCAATGACCTACCCCTGTCAGGACAACACAATGAAGTGGCTGTAAGTCAATGACCTACCCCTGTCAGGACAACACAATGAAGTGGCTGTAAGTCAATGACCTACCCCTGTCAGGACAACACAATGAAGTGGCTGTAAGTCAATGACCTACCCCTGTCAGGACAACACAATGAAGTGGCTGTAAGTCAATGACCTACCCCTGTCAGGACAACACAATGAAGTGGCTGTAAGTCAATGACCTACCCCTGTCAGGACAACACAATGAAGTGGCTGTAAGTCAATGACCTACCCCTGTCAGGACAACACAATGAAGTGGCTGTAAGTCAATGACCTACCCCTGTCAGGACAACACAATGAAGTGGCTGTAAGTCAATGACCTACCCCTGTCAGGACAACACAATGAAGTGGCTGTAAGTCAATGACCTACCCCTGTCAGGACAACACAATGAAGTGGCTGTAAGTCAATGACCTACCCCTGTCAGGATAACACAATGAAACTGTAAGTCAATGACCTAACTTACAACCCATTGTGTTCCACAACACACACAACAAGTGGGAGACCCCTGTCAGGATAACACAAAACAACTCATTAATAACTTAGTCAATGACCACCACAAAGACACCATGTCAGTACACAGTGGGAGTCAAGACCTACCCCTGTCAGGACAACACAAAACAACTCATTAATAATATTCCCATTGTGTTCCACAATGGTGAGACAGTCAGAGGGTACACACAGGACAAACTACCCCTGTCAGGACAACACAAAACAACTCATTAATAACTTATTCCCATTGTGTTCCACAAGGTGAGACACCAGAGAGTACACACAGGGGAGAAGCCCTACCCCTGTCAGGATAACACAAAACAACTAATTAATAACTTATTCCCATTGTGTTCCACAAGGTGAGACACCAGAGGGTACACACAGGGGAGAAGCCCTACCCCTGTCAGGACAACACAAAACAACTCATTAATAACTTATTCCCATTGTGTTCCATAAGGTGAGACACCAGAGGGTACACACAGGGGAGAAGCCCTACCCCTGTCCTGACTGTGGCAAGAGGTTCGCCCACTCAGGAGGCCTCCGAGAACACGAGAGGATACACTCCGGAGAGAAGCCTCACTCCTGCTCTGTGTGTGGGAAGAGCTTCACCCAGAAGGGAAGTCTTAGGGTCCACCTACGGACACACACGGGGGAGAGACCTTATTCTTGCGCCGTCTGTGGCAAGAGTTACACCCAAAATGAATTTTTGAAAGTGCACCAGCGAACACACACGGGAGAGAGGCCCTACTCCTGTTCTGTGTGTGGCAAGGGCTTTGCTCAGATAGGAAACCTGAAGAAACACCAGCGGATTCACACGGGGGAGAAGCCTTACCAGTGCCTGGAGTGTGGAGCCAGTTTCACCCAGAAGGACAGCCTGAAGATGCATCAGAGGTCATTTATTTCATACTTGTTTTCATTTTGATCTCCCTGTTGTTTTACCGTAAAGTCCGTTTCCAAGTTTTAAACGCACTTTGAATAAAGAACGATTTTGATTTTAGGTCTCACACGGGAGAGAAACCCTGCGTCTGCCCCGAGTGCGGGAAGGGTTTCCGGGACAACGGGCACCTGAAAGTCCACTTGAGAGTGCATACAGGTGAGGTTGATTTTAACGATCGAAGGACATCAGTGTCTCAAAACTCTTGAGTTGTCCACAATGTGGTTATTTTAAATAAAACCTGAATCTTTATGCAGCTATTGACAGTATACATAACAGAACTGTCATTTGTCTGGGATACACATGGTAATACAACGTCCAATGAAATGCTTACTTGCGGGTTCCTTTTCAACAACAATAAGAAATAATACGAACATGAAGTAAATGGCTCATTATTGTGGAGTGACACTGTCTTTCCCACCCACCCGTCTGTCCACCCATCCATCCATCAGGGGAGAAGCCGTACTCCTGCGCCGACTGTGGGAGACGGTTCAGCCAGGCAGACGTCCTGAAGAGACACCAGATGGTGCACACAGGGGAGAAGCCGTACTTCTGCGCCCTGTGTGGGAGGAGGTTCGCCCAGCCTGCCACTCTGAAGTACCACCTCCGGACCCACGCAAGAGAGAACCAGACAGGAGGTGAGTTCAACAACACTTCCCTTTACAGCCGACGCGTTGCCACAGTAACAATTTCAGTTGGAACGATTTGAATGAACATTCCAGAATGTTACGGCAAAGCTGCAAATAGATCATTTTTCTATGTATTCAAACAGCAGATGCTAATCTTACTACGTGTAATAGAAAGACTGCATAGCAACATGTATTATTTGTATTATTATTTATGTATTTGTATTATTATTGGTAGTGACAGTTTAGACAGGAAACAGATACTCATGTTTACCTCACACTGCCTTCTGAGACTGTCGGCCACTTCACTGCCTTCTGAGACTGTCTGTCACTTCACTGCCTTCTGAGACTGTCTGTCACTTCACTGCCTTCTGAGACTGTCTGTCACTTCACTGCCTTCTGAGACTGTCGGCCACTTCACTGCCTTCTGAGACTGTCGGCCACTTCACTGCCTTCTGAGCCTGTCGGCCACTTCACTGTCTTCTGAGACTGTCTGTCACTTCACTGCCTTCTGAGACTGTCTGTCACTTCACTGCCTTCTGAGACTGTCGGCCACTTCACTGCCTTCTGAGACTGTCGGCCACTTCACTGTCTTCTGAGACTGTCGGCCACTTCACTGTCTTCTGAGACTGTCGGCCACTTCACTGCCTTCTGAGACTGTCTGCCACTTCACTGCCTTCTGAGACTGTCGGCCACTTCACTGCCTTCTGAGACTGTCGGCCACTTCACTGCCTTCTGAGACTGTCGGCCACTTCACTGCCTTCTCGGCCTGTCGGCCACTTCACTGCCTTCTGAGACTGTCGGCCACTTCACTGCCTTCTGAGACTGTCGGCCACTTCACTGCCTTCTGAGACTGTCGGCCACTTCACTGCCTTCTGAGACTGTCGGCCACTTCACTGCCTTCTGAGACTGTCGGCCACTTCACTGCCTTCTGAGACTGTCGGCCACTTCACTGCCTTCTGAGCCTGTCGGCCACTTCACTGCCTTCTGAGACTGTCGGCCACTTCACTGCCTTCTGAGACTGTCGGCCACTTCACTGCCTTCTGAGACTGTCGGCCACTTCACTGCCTTCTGAGACTGTCGGCCACTTCACTGCCTTCTGAGACTGTCGGCCACTTCACTGTCTTCTGAGACTGTCGGCCACTTCACTGTCTTCTGAGACTGTCGGCCACTTCACTGCCTTCTGAGACTGTCGGCCACTTCACTGTCTTCTGAGACTGTCGGCCACTTCACTGCCTTCTGAGACTGTCTGTCACTTCACTGCCTTCTGAGACTGTCGGCCACTTCACTGCCTTCTGAGACTGTCGGCCACTTCACTGCCTTCTGAGACTGTCGGCCACTTCACTGCCTTCTCGGCCTGTCGGCCACTTCACTGCCTTCTCGGCCTGTCGGCCACTTCACTGCCTTCTGAGACTGTCGGCCACTTCACTGCCTTCTCGGACTGTCGGCCACTTCACTGTCTTCTCGGCCTGTCGGCCACTTCACTGTCTTCTGTCGGCCTGTCGGCCACTTCACTGCCTTCTGAGACTGTCGGCCACTTCACTGCCTTCTGTCGGAGACTGCCTTCTGTCGGCCACTTCACTGCCTTCTGAGACTGTCGGCCACTTCACTGCCTTCTGAGACTGTCTGTCACTTCACTGCCTTCTGAGACTGTCTGTCACTTCCTGCCTTCTGAGACAACACACTTCACTGCCTTCTCTGAGTGAAAGTCTGAGACTGTCGGCCACTTCACTGTCTTCTCGGCCTGTCGGCCACTTCACTGCCTTCTGAGACTGTCGGCCACTTCACTGCCTTCTGAGACTGTCGGCCACTTCACTGCCTTCTGAGACTGTCGGCCACTTCACTGTCTTCTGAGACTGTCGGCCACTTCACTGTCTTCTGAGACTGTCGGCCACTTCACTGTCTTCTGAGACTGTCGGCCACTTCACTGTCTTCTGAGACTGTCGGCCACTTCACTGCCTTCTGAGACTGTCGGCCACTTCACTGCCTTCTCAGCCTGTCGGCCACTTCACTGCCTTCTCAGCCTGTCGGCCACTTCACTGCCTTCTGAGACTGTCGGCCACTTCACTGCCTTCTGAGACTGTCGGCCACTTCACTGCCTTCTGAGACTGTCGGCCACTTCACTGCCTTCTGAGACTGTCGGCCACTTCACTGCCTTCTGAGACTGTCGGCCACTTCACTGCCTTCTCAGCCTGTCGGCCACTTCACTGCCTTCTCAGCCTGTCGGCCACTTCACTGCCTTCTGTCGGCCACTTCACTGCCTTCTGTCGGCCACTTCACTGCCTTCTGAGACTGTCGGCCACTTCACTGCCTTCTGAGACTGTCGGCCACTTCACTGCCTTCTGAGACTGTCGGCCACTTCACTGCCTTCTGAGACTGTCGGCCACTTCACTGCCTTCTGAGACTGTCGGCCACTTCACTGCCTTCTGAGGCTGTCTGTCACTTCACTGCCTTCTGAGACTGTCGGCCACTTCACTGCCTTCTGAGACTGTCGGCCACTTCACTGCCTTCTGAGACTGTCGGCCAGACACTGTCTTCTCGGTACCGTCGGCCACTACACTGCCTTCTGAGACTGTCGGCCACTTCACTGCCTTCTGAGACTGTCGGCCACTTCACTGCCTTCTGAGACTGTCGGCCACTTCACTGCCTTCTGAGACTGTCGGCCACTTCACTGCCTTCTGAGACTGTCGGCCACTTCACTGCCTTCTGAGACTGTCGGCCACTTCACTGCCTTCTGAGACTGTCGGCCACTTCACTGCCTTCTGAGACTGTCGGCCACTTCACTGCCTTCTGAGACTGTCGGCCACTTCACTGCCTTCTGAGACTGTCGGCCACTTCACTGCCTTCTGAGACTGTCGGCCACTTCACTGCCTTCTGAGACTGTCGGCCACTTCACTGCCTTCTGAGACTGTCGGCCACTTCACTGTTCTGAGAAACACTTCACTGAAATTCTGTCGGCCACTTCACTGTCTTCTGAGACAGGACTTCACTGTCTTCTGAGACTGTCGGCCACTTCACTGTCTTCTGAGACTGTCGGCTACACTGTCTTCTGAGACTGTCGGCCACTTCACTGCCTTTTGAGACTGTCGGCCACTTCACTGCCTTCTGAGACTGTCTGTCACTTCACTGCCTTCTGAGACTGTCTGTCACTTCACTGCCTTCTGAGACTGTCGGCCACTTCACTGTCTTCTCGGCCTGTCGGCCACTTCACTGTCTTCTGAGACTGTCGGCCACTTCACTGCCTTCTGAGACTGTCTGTCACTTCACTGCCTTCTGAGACTGTCTGTCACTTCACTGCCTTCTGAGACTGTCTGTCACTTCACTGCCTTCTGAGACTGTCGGCCACTTCACTGTCTTCTCGGCCTGTCGGCCACTTCACTGTCTTCTGAGACTGTCGGCCACTTCACTGCCTTCTGAGACTGTCGGCCACTTCACTGTCTTCTGAGACTGTCGGCCACTTCACTGTCTTCTGAGACTGTCGGCCACTTCACTGCCTTCTGAGACTGTCGGCCACTTCACTGCCTTCTGAGACTGTCGGCCACTTCAAACAGCCTGTCGGCCACTTCACTGCCTTTCACTCGGCCGCTTCACTGCCTTCTGAGACTGTCGGCCACTTCACTGCCTTCTGAGACTGTCGGCCACTTCACTGCCTTCTGAGACTGTCGGCCACTTCACTGCCTTCTGAGACTGTCGGCCACTTCACTGCCTTCTCAGCCTGTCGGCCACTTCACTGCCTTCTGTCGGCCACTTCACTGCCTTCTGAGACTGTCGGCCACTTCACTGCCTTCTGAGACTGTCGGCCACTTCACTGCCTTCTGAGACTGTCGGCCACTTCACTGCCTTCTGAGACTGTCGGCCACTTCACTGCCTTCTGAGACTGTCGGCCACTTCACTGCCTTCTGAGACTGTCGGCCACTTCACTGCCTTCTGAGACTGTCGGCCACTTCACTGCCTTCTGAGGCTGTCTGTCACTTCACTGCCTTCTGAGACTGTCGGCCACTTCACTGCCTTCTGAGACTGTCTGCCACTTCACTGCCTTCTGAGACTGTCGGCCACTACACTGTCTTCTCGGCCCGTCGGCCACTACACTGCCTTCTGAGACTGTCGGCCACTTCACTGCCTTCTGAGACTGTCGGCCACTTCACTGCCTTCTGAGACTGTCGGCCACTTCACTGCCTTCTGAGACTGTCGGCCACTTCACTGCCTTCTGAGACTGTCGGCCACTTCACTGCCTTCTGAGACTGTCGGCCACTTCACTGCCTTCTGAGACTGTCGGCCACTTCACTGCCTTCTGAGACTGTCGGCCACTTCACTGTCTTCTGAGACTGTCGGCCACTTCACTGCCTTCTGTCGGCCACTTCACTGTCTTCTGAGACTGTCGGCCACTTCACTGCCTTCTGAGACTGTCGGCCACTTCACTGCCTTCTGAGACTGTCGGCCACTTCACTGCCTTCTGAGACTGTCGGCCACTTCACTGCCTTCTGAGACTGTCGGCCACTTCACTGCCTTCTGAGACTGTCGGCCACTTCACTGCCTTCTGAGACTGTCGGCCACTTCACTGCCTTCTGAGACTGTCGGCCACTTCACTGTCTTCTGAGACTTCGGAGACTGCCTTCTGTCGGCCACTTCACTGCCTTCTGAGACTGTCGGCCACTTCACTGTCTTCTGAGACTGTCGGCCACTTCACTGCCTTCTGAGACTGTCGGCCACTTCACTGCCTTCTGAGACTGTCGGCCACTTCACTGCCTTCTGAGACTGTCGGCCACTTCACTGCCTTCTGAGACTGTCGGCCACTTCACTGTCTTCTGAGACTGTCGGCCACTTCACTGCCTTCTGAGACTGTCGGCCACTTCACTGCCTTCTGAGACTGTCGGCCACTTCACTGCCTTCTGAGACTGTCGGCCACTTCACTGCCTTCTGAGACTGTCGGCCACTTCACTGTCTTCTGAGACTGTCGGCCACTTCACTGCCTTCTGAGACTGTCGGCCACTTCACTGCCTTCTGAGACTGTCGGCCACTTCACTGCCTTCTGAGACTGTCGGCCACTTCACTGTCTTCTGAGACTGTCGGCCACTTCACTGCCTTCTGAGACTGTCGGCCACTTCACTGCCTTCTGAGACTGTCGGCCACTTCACTGCCTTCTGTCGGCCACTTCACTGCCTTCTGAGACTGTCGGCCACTTCACTGCCTTCTGAGACTGTCGGCCACTTCACTGCCTTCTGAGACTGTCGGCCACTTCACTGCCTTCTGAGACTGTCTGCCACTTCACTGCCTTCTGAGACTGTCGGCCACTTCACTGTCTTCTCGGCCGTCGGCCACTTCACTGCCTTCTGAGACTGTCGGCCACTTCACTGCCTTCTGAGACTGTCGGCCACTTCACTGTCTTCTCGGCCTGTCGGCCACTTCACTGCCTTCTGAGACTGTCGGCCACTTCACTGCCTTCTGAGACTGTCGGCCACTTCACTGCCTTCTGAGACTGTCGGCCACTTCACTGCCTTCTGAGACTGTCGGCCACTTCACTGCCTTCTGAGACTGTCGGCCACTTCACTGCCTTCTGAGACTGTCGGCCACTTCACTGTCTTCTGAGACTGTCGGCCACTTCACTGCCTTCTGTCGGCCACTTCACTGTCTTCTGAGACTGTCGGCCACTTCACTGTCTTCTGAGACTGTCGGCCACTTCACTGTCTTCTGAGACTGTCGGCCACTACACTGTCTTCTGAGACTGTCGGCCACTTCACTGCCTTCTGAGACTGTCGGCCACTTCACTGCCTTCTGAGACTGTCGGCCACTTCACTGTCTTCTGAGACTGTCGGCCACTTCACTGCCTTCTGAGACTGTCGGCCACTTCACTGCCTTCTGAGACTGTCGGCCACTTCACTGCCTTTTGAGACTGTCGGCCACTTCACTGTCTTCTGAGACTGTCGGCCACTTCACTGCCTTCTGAGACTGTCGGCCACTTCACTGCCTTCTGAGACTGTCGGCCACTTCACTGCCTTCTGAGACTGTCGGCCACTTCACTGCCTTCTGAGACTGTCGGCCACTTCACTGCCTTCTCGGTCACTGCCTTCTGTCGGCCACTTCACTGCCTTCTGAGACTGTCGGCCACTTCACTGCCTTCTGAGACTGTCGGCCACTTCACTGCCTTCTGAGACTGTCTGTCACTTCACTGCCTTCTGAGACTGTCGGCCACTTCACTGCCTTCTGAGACTGTCGGCCACTTCACTGTCTTCTGAGACTGTCGGCCACTTCACTGCCTTCTGAGACTGTCGGCCACTTCACTGCCTTCTGAGACTGTCGGCCACTTCACTGCCTTCTGAGACTGTCGGCCACTTCACTGTCTTCTGAGACTGTCGGCCACTACACTGCCTTCTGAGACTGTCGGCCACTTCACTGCCTTCTGAGACTGTCGGCCACTTCACTGTCTGTCGGCCACTTCACTGCCTTCTGAGACTGTGGCCACTTCACTGCCTTCTGAGACTGTCGGCCACTTCACTGCCTTCTGAGACTGGAGGAACTTCACTGCCTTCTGAGACTGTCTGTCACTTCACTGCCTTCTGAGACTGTCGGCCACTACACTGTCTTCTGGCCCGTGGCCACTACACTGCCTTCTGAGACAGGCCACTACACTGCCTTCTGAGACTGTCGGCCACTACACTGCCTTCTGAGACTGTCGGCCACTTACACTGTCTTCTGAGGCCCGTCGGCCACTTCACTGCCTTCTGAGACTGTCGGCCACTTCACTGCCTTCTGAGACTGTCGGCCACTTCACTGCCTTCTGAGACTGTCGGCCACTTCACTGCCTTCTGAGACTGTCGGCCACTTCACTGCCTTCTGGACTGTCGGCCACTTCACTGCCTTCTGAGACTGTCGGATGGACTTTGCCTTCTGAGACTGGGGCCACTTCACTGTCTTCTGAGACTGTCGGGCCACTTCACTGCCTTCTGTCGGCCACTTCACTGTCTTCTGAGACTGTGGCCACTTCACTGTCTTCTGAGACTGTCGGCCACTTCACTGTCTTCTGAGACAGGGTCACTATCACTTCTGAGACTCTCGGCAAGAACACTGCCTTCTGAGACTGTCGGCCACTTCACTGCCTTCTGAGATGTCGGCCACTTCACTGCCTTCTGAGACTGGGCCACTTCACTGCCTTCTGAGGGGCCACTTCTGCCTTTGAGACAGGCCACTTCACTGCCTTTGAGACTGTCGGCCACTTCACTGCCTTCTGAGACTGTCGGCCACTTCACTGTCTTCTGAGGGGGCCACTTCACTGTCTTCTGAGACTGTCGGCCACTTCACTGCCTTCTGAGACTGTCGGCCACTTCTGCCTTCTGAGACTGTCAGGCCACTACACTGTCTTCTGAGAGCCACTACACTGTCTTCTGAGACTGTCGGCCACTTCCTGTCTTCTGAGACTGTCGGCCACTTCACTGCCTTCTGAGACTGTGGCCACTTCTGCCTTCTGAGACTGTCGGCCACTTCAATGTGAGAGACTGTCGGCCACTTCACTGACTTCTGAGACTGTCGGCCACTTACTGCCTTCTGAGACTGTCGGCCACTTCACTGCCTTCTGAGACTGTCGGCCACTTCACTGCCTTCTGAGACTGAGAGCCACTTCACTGCCTTCTGTCGGCCACTTCACTGCCTTCTACGGCCACTTCACTTCTGTGGCTAGCATTCTAACTAATCACAAACCTTCTGTCCCACTTCACTGCCTTCTGATGGTCCATGACACTGCCTTCTGAGACTGTCGGCCACTTCACTGCCTTCTGGACTGTCTGTCACTTCACTGCCTTCTGAGACTGTCGGCCACTTCACTGCCTTCTGACCCTGTCGGCCATCTTCACTGTCTTCTGAGACTGTCGGCCACTTCACTGTCTTCTGAGACTGTCGGCCACTTCACTGCCTTCTGAGACTGTCGGCCACTTCACTGCCTTCTGAGACTGTCGGCCACTTCACTGCCTTCTGAGACTGTCTGTCACTTCACTGCCGACACAAAACAAACAGAACGCTGTTGCTAGCATTCTAACGTTCACAAACCATTTCCCCAGGGCCTCAATGCTGCCCAGTGTGTGGACAGGACCTCCCTACAGAGCAGGCTCTGAGAAAACACCTGCAGGCACACATGGGGGAGGACCTCGGTCACAACGGGGGACAGGAAGACGGGGAGGAGGAAGTTGGTGGTCTGATCAATTCTGATGGAGAGGACGTTGGCTGGGACCCTTCTCATCTTAGTAAGTGGAGGCAGGTTATTCGTCCCTATTGGCTCCCTATTCCCTACGTAGTGCACTACTTTAGACCATCCATCCTTCCATCAAATGATAAGCATGAGAGATCAACTACTTTACCATCCATCCTTCCAGATACAGGAGAGAGAGTCTCATTATAACCTCCATACAGGAGAGAGTCCTGTAGTCTCATTATAACCCATAATACCAACCTATCCTACAGGAGAGAGTCCTGACTCTGGTAGTCTCATTATAACCCATAATACCAACCTCTCTCCACAGGAGAGAGTCCTGTCCGTGGCTCCGGTAGTGAAGAAAGTCCTGCTACATCAGACATCAACAAGGTGGGAGAAAATTAGCTTTATACATGTTACTGTAAACTAATGTAATCTATTTCAGGGGCCAAATGTATCAAGCATCTCAGAGTCGGAGTGCTGATCTAAGATCAGTTTAGCATTTTAGATTATAAATAATGGACAAGGGGGGACCTGATCCTAGATCAGCTCTCCTATTGGATCTGATATGTACAAGGGGGCCTGTTCCTAGATCAGCTCTCCTATTGGATCTGAACAACATCACATGTACAAGGGGACCTGATCCTAGATCCGCTCTCCTATTGGATCTGAACAACATCACCTGATCCTAGATCAGCTCTCCTATTGGATCTGATCTGAACAGCATCACATGTACAAGGGGATCACTTCTCCTATTGGATCTGAACAACATCACCTGATCCTAGATCAGCTCTCCTATTGGATCTGAACAGCATCACATGTACAAGGGGACCTGATCCTAGATCAGCTCTCCTATTGGATCTGAACAACATCACATGTACAAGGGGACCTGATCCTAGATCAGCTCTCCTATTGGATCTGAACAACATCACATGAACAAGGGGACCTGATCCTAGATCAGCTCTCCTATTGGATCTGAACAACATCACCTGATCCTAGATCAGCTCTCCTATTGGATCTGAACAACATCACATGTACAGGGGATCTGATCCTAGATCAGTTCTCCTATTGGATCTGAACAACATCACCTGATCCTAGATCAGCTCTCCTATTGGATCTGATCTGAACAGCATCACATGTACAAGGGGACCTGATCCTAGATCAGCTCTCCTATTGGATCTGAACAACATCACCTGTTCCTAGATCAGCTCTCCTATTGGATCTGAACAACATCACCTGTTCCTAGATCAGCTCTCCTATTGGATCTGAACAACATCACATGTACAAGGGGATCTGATCCTAGATCAGCTCTCCTCCTCTGAGCTGTTTTATTAACACAGACCCTGATCTTCAGAGGAAATATTACTTCCTGTATTATTGACCACTGTTTTCATTCTAGAATCCCTGACCAATCCGGATCCGGATCCGGATCGTCACCTGATGACAGAGAGGTCTTCAGTCAGACACTGGGTCCTGATGACAGAGAGGCCTTCAGTCAGACACTGGGTCCTGATGACAGAGAGGCCTTCAGTCAGACACTGGGTCCTGATGACAGAGAGGCCTTCAGTCAGACACTGGGTCCTCTGACTGCCTTTATTAACACAGACCCTGATCTTCAGTCAGACACTGGGTCCTGATGACAGAGGTCTTCATTCTAGAGGTCCCTGTGACCAGGTCTTCAGTCAGACACTGGGTCCTGATGACAGAGAGGTCTTCAGTCAGACACTGGGTCCTGATGACAGAGAGGCCTTCAGTCAGACACTGGGTCCTGATGACAGAGAGGTCTTCAGTCAGACACTGGGTCCTGATGACAGAGAGGTCTTCAGTCAGACACTGGGTCCTGATGACAGAGAGGCCTTCAGTCAAACACTGGGTCCTGATGACAGAGAGGTCTTCAGTCAGACACTGGGTCCTGACGACAGAGAGGTCTTCAGTCAGACACTGGGTCCTGATGACAGAGAGGCCTTCAGTCAGACACTGGGTCCTGATGACAGAGAGGTCTTCAGTCAGACACTGGGGATGAACATTAAAGTAGTGGAGGAGGAGGAGCTGGAGGACTTGAGTCAAACTGTTGGGGTGACAGTTAAAGAAGAAGAGGAAGAGGTGGAGCTGGAGGACTTGAGTCAAACTGTTGGGGTGATTGTTAAAGAAGAAGAGGATGATGAGGAAGTCAGCAGATTCATTCTGTCCACAGTAGAAGAAGTGGACTGGGAGGCTGTTGAACTTAGTAAGTAGAGGGAGGGAGTCTGTTGAACTTGGTAAGTAGAGGGAGGGAGTCTGTTGAACTTGGTAAGTAGAGGGAGGGAGTCTGTTGAACTTGGTAAGTAGAGGGAGGGAGTCTGTTGAACTTGGCAAGTAGAGGGAGGGAGGCTGTTGAACTTGGTAAGTAGAGGGAGGGAGTCTGTTGAACTTGGTAAGTAGAGGGAGGGAGGCTGTTGAACTTAAAGAAACATGAAGTAATGAGGACTTACCATCTCTGTGTCCCAAATGGCATCCTATCCCCTACTTTAGACCAGAGCTCATAGGGAATAGGGTGCCATCCTATCCCCTACTTTAGACCAGAGCTCAATAGGGAATAGGGTGCCATCCTATCCCCTACTTTAGACCAGAGTTCTATGGGGAATAGGGTGCCATCCTATCCCCTACTTTAGACCAGAGTTCTATGGGGAATAGGGTGCCATCCTATCCCCTACTTTAGACCAGAGTTCTATGGGGAATAGGGTGCCATCCTATCCCCTACTTTAGACCAGAGTTCTATGGGGAATAGGGTGCCATCCTATCCCCTACTTTAGACCAGAGTTCTATGGGGAATAGGGTGCCATCCTATCCCCTACTTTAGACCAGAGTTCTATGGGGAATAGGGTGCCATCCTATCCCCTACTTTAGACCAGAGTTCTATGGGGAATAGGGTGCCATCCTATCCCCTACTTTAGACCAGAGTTCTATGGGGAATAGGGTGCCATCTGGGTAACATCTCATATGTTAAAGGTTGCGTTGTGTATTTCCCATATTGTGTTCTATATGTAACCTGTACTTACTGTTCCCATAGGAATAGGGTCCTACTATCCCCACTTTGCTCAGAGTTCTATGGGGAATAGGGTGCCATCCCCCAGCAGACCAAGCTCAACAGCTAAACACCATCATCATCCCTACAGACCAACATAAGCCTAACTCCTATCCCCTACTTTGACCAGAGCTCATAGGGAATAGGGTGCCATTGATTAGACCAGAGTTCTATGGGGAATAGGGTGCCATCCTATCCCCTATTTAGAGTTTAAGTTCTGAATAGGGTGCCATCCTACCTACTTTAGACAGAGTTCTATGGGGAATAGGGTGGTATCCCCTACTTTAGACCAGATTCTATGGGGAATAGGGTGCCATCCTATCCCTACTTTAGATTGGGAATAGGGAACATCCTTCCCCTACTTTAGACCAGAGTTCTATGGGGAATAGGGTGCCATCCTATCCCCTATTTTAGACCAGAGTTCTATGGGGAATAGGGTGCCATCTGGGTAACATCTCATATGTTAAAGGTTGCGTTGTGTATTTCCCATATTGTGTTCTTATATGTAACCTGTACTTACTGTTCCCATAGGAGAGAGTCCTAACCACTGCTCAGACTGTGAGGAGAGACCTCCCCAGCAGGAGAATCACACAGCTAAACACCATCATCACCACACAGAGAACACAAGCCTAACTCCTGCTCCGACTCTATTTGAAGGACCTGATCAAAGCCATTGATTAGGAAATAATTAGGTTCATGATATCATTTAGTTACTGTACCCTATTACAGATATGTCTGTTTAATTAATTGTATTTGATTGAATCCAGGCAACAACCTGCTTCTCTGCTCCATGCATAAGAAACTGGGTGGTTTAACCCTGAATACTGATTTACATAATAACTATCCAATATACCACAGGTATGACAAAACTACATTTCCAGGCACTCAAATTACGTTGCTCCATGCATAAGAACAGTATTTAACCGTGGTAAATTAATAATAACATCCAATATGGCCAATATACCACAGCTAATAACTATCCAGGCACTCTGTCGTTGCTCCATGCATAAGAACAGTATTTAACCATGGTAAATTAATAATAACTATCCAATATACCACAGCTAATAACTATCCAGGCACTCCGTCGTTGCTCCATGCATAAGAACAGTATTTAACCGTGGTAAATTAATAATAACTATCCAATATACCACAGCTAATAACTATCCAGGCACTCCGTCGTTGCTCCATGCATAAGAACAGTATTTAACCGTGGTAAATTAATAATAACTATCCAATATACCACAGCTAATAACTATCCAGGCACTCCGTCGTTGCGCCATGCATAAGAACAGTATTTAACCGTGGTAAATTTGCCATATACCACACCCCTTCGGACCTTATTTCTTAAATAGACCGTTCAATCTTAATTCTAGGGTGACCAGACGTCCCCGATTTTGGTGGCCAGTACCCGGATATAACTGTCCCAGAAAAATGTCTCTGATTAGGCTTCAGAAAGAAAAAGTTAAATTGACTCTGATATTTCCATTAAAAAGAATGGCTGTCCCATCCCTGTCCCAAGCTCGTTTGCTCCCGCAGCTTTGTCACCGGCTTTTATGACGACGTTTAATCAGTGATACATAAAACCACCATATGAACAGCCATGTCCAGATTTTGGTGACAGTTTTTCACGAGAATGTTCTAAAATCGTAATAAAAACAACATGCAATTTCAGGGTTTCCTTTAGGAAAAGTAGGCGCCGGACATCACGGCGGGGAATTTGTCGGACATTTTAGAAATGTAACGGACATTCATATGCATTCAGACCTCACCTGGCGCAGCCAGCGCCATCAATAAACGAGGAATGTTGGGAGCCCCATTTTTACATGTTCTTAAAAACAGACAATAACAAATGACAAAAACACTGTTCCCTGTGTTTTGTTGTGTAGCATTGGCAAAACTTTATATATATATAAAAAGACTACTTTCCTAAAACATGAATTGTCCTCCTGTCGTGGTGACTAGTACCTCCCAGACGTCCTACTGGGTCCACTGCCGCGCGGATGGTCTTTGCCTGTGGATCTTCTCTTGACCGCAGGCCGCGGTATGAGCCTCTTTCCTGGTGAGGGGGGCCTCTCGGTCTTCCTACCCGAGGCGGAGTTAGCAATGGAGCCCTGGGCTTCACTTTATCAACCGGGTCACCCCTCTTGGTACATCTCTGCTTGCCACAGAGGTTAGTTCACTCCTTCCTACTGGAAACATTTCACCGGGTAGTTGGTGACACGGTATACTATCCGTCAGCGGGGGTATTTCTGTGTACAACATCAACGAGTAATCAGATATTTATTTATAGTCTGTTCGGCGCTATTTTAGCGTGGCCCAGTTCTTACTGCGTGTTATCTCGTATTTCACGCGAGATACGTTCAACCGTTATACTAGGTTATTTGTATGCGCGTGGCATAGTCTCAGACAACACACTCACCGGTGAGTCACACTCGCCAAATCCCGGTTATTTATTGAAATAAATTCTTAACTGAAAGCAGGGGTTCAAGCACTTCATCTGAGTAAGGACAAACTACAGCCTACTCAGTGGTCTTCACACAGTCACCCTCGAGCTCCCCTGTGGTTTCCTGCTAGAGCCCACAATATGGACTCGCTGCAGGACACCTGAAGCTGCCTGAGCCTGTAGTTGTTATAATGCTACTCTTCTTCTTCGGCACTTTATTCAACAAATCATTTAACTAGTTAATGAAACCCAGTAACACTTCTCTTTTAGTTCCACAGTTTCACAAATGCTGGAATTTATATATATATATATTTTATTTTTATTTTTATTTTTTTATATTGCAATTACAATTCAGTAGCTTCTAACAATGGTAATTAAGTTCTGTTCTTACCTCAAGAGTCTTCTAACTTCTAACAATAGTAATTAAGTTCTGAGTCTTCTTCTAACAATAGTAATTAAGTTCTGTTCTTACCTCAAGAGACTTCTAACAATAGTAATTGAGTTCTGTTCTTACCTCAAGAGACTTCTAACAATAGTAATTAAGTTCTGTTCTTACCTCAAGAGACTTCTAACAATAGTAATTGAGTTCTGTTCTTACCTCAAGAGACTCTAACTTCTAACAATAGTAATTGAGTTATGTTCTTACCTCAAGAGACTTCTAACAATAGTAATTGAGTTATGTTCTTACCTCAAGAGACTTCTAACTTCTAACAATAGTAATTAAGTTATGTTCTTACCTCAAGAGACTTCTAACAATAGTAATTGAGTTCTGTTCTTACCTCAAGAGACTTCTAACAATCAGTCAGTTCTGTTCTTACCTCAAGAGACTTCTAACAATTTTAATTGGTTTTTTCTCCTACCTCAAGATATGCCTCTTTTCTAACACACAAGACATCCTCAACCTGACACTTGACATTTCAAGAGACGTTATGTTCGTTACGTCTACACAGAGTCAGATAAACACAGTGGTTCCTTTAACAATAGTCTAATTGAGTCAGATAAACACAGTGGTTCCTTTCAACGAGACGTCTAACAGAGTCAGATAAACACAGTGGTTCCTTTCTTACGTCTACACAGAGTCAGATAAACACAGTGGTTCCTTTAATTGAGTTACATGTTCAGATAAACACAGTGGTTCCTTTAACAATAGTCTACACAGAGTCAGATAAACACAGTGGTTCTTTACGTCAAGAGACTTCTACACAGATCAGATAAACACAGTGGTGTTTTACCTCAAGAGACTTCTACACAATAGATAAGTGGTTCCTTGTTCTTACGTCTAAGAGACTTCAGATAAACAATGGTTCCTGTTCTTACCGTCTACAGAGAGTCAGATAAACACAGTGGTTCCTGATCTGTTACACGTCTCCCTACACAGAGTCAGATAAACACAGTGGTTCCTGACGTCTTCCCCAGAGTCAGATAAACCAGTGGTTCCTTTCTCGTCTACACAGAGTCAGATAAACACAGTGGTTTTTACACTGACGTCCCAGAGTCAGATAAACACAGTGGTTCCTTGACACGTACAGCTACACAAGACATAAACACAGTGGTTCCTTTACACGTGACGTTTAAACACAGAGTCAGATAAACACAGTGGTTCCTTTACACGTGACGTCTACACAGAGTCAGATAAACACAGTGGTTCCTTTACACGTGACGTCTACACAGAGTCAGATAAACACAGTGGTTCCTTTACACGTGACGTCTACACAGAGTCAGATAAACACAGTGGTTCCTTTACACGTGACGTCTACACAGAGTCAGATAAACACAGTGGTTCCTTTACACGTGACGTCTACACAGAGTCAGATAAACACAGTGGTTCCTTTACACGTGACGTCTACACAGAGTCAGATAAACACAGTGGTTCCGTGCCATCAGGCAACTGTACCAACTCCTCCCAGAGTCAGATAAACACAGTGGTTCCTTTGTGGTCTACACAGAGTCAGATAAACACAGTGGTTCCTTTACACGTGACGTCTACACAGAGTCAGATAAACACAGTGGTTCCTTGCGTACGTCTACACAGAGTCAGATAAATCAGTGGAGGGAGGAGTCACACAGAGTCAGATAAACACAGTGGTTCAGTGTTACCATGACTCTGTCTGGAGACAGAGGGAGGAGTAAACACAGTGGTTCCTTTCCGTTGTCTCAGTGATAAACACAGTGGTTCTGTCTGGAGACTGGAGGGACAGTCACGTGATGTCATCTCTTCGTGTTGTCTCAGTGTTACCAACTCCATCCCAGCGTTGAGATCTTACAGGGTGGAGACTGGAGGGAGCAGTGGATCATCTTCATTGTCTCAGTGTTACCAATCAGGTGGAGGGAGGTGTCACCAGGTCCTCTTCCTTGTCTCATTGTTACCATGACTCTGTCTGGAGACTGGAGGGAGGAGTCACCAGGTCCTCTTCCTTGTCTCAGTGTTACCATGACTCTGTCTGGAGACTGGAGGGAGGAGTCACCAGGTCGCCTTCCTTGTCTCAGTGTTACCACGACTCTGTCTGGAGACTGGAGGGAGGAGTCACCAGGTCCTCTTCCTTGTCTCAGTGTTACCATGACTCTGTCTGGAGACTGGAGGGAGGAGTCACCAGGTCCTCTTCCTTGTCTCAGTGTTACCATGACTCTGTCTGGAGACTGGAGGGAGGAGTCACCAGGTCCTCTTCCTTGTCTCAGTGTTACCATGACTCTGTCTGGAGACTGGAGGGAGGTGTCACCAGGTCCTCTTCCTTGTCTCAGTGTTACCATGACTCTGTCTGGAGACTGGGGGGAGTGAGGAGTCACCAGGTCCTCTTCTTTGTCTCAGTGTTACCATGACTCTGTCTGGAGACTGGAGGGAGGAGTCACCAGGTCCTCTTCCTTGTCTCAGTGTTACCATGACTCTGTCTGGAGACTGGAGGGAGGAGTCACCAGGTCCTCTTCCTTGTCTCAGTGTTACCATGACTCTGTCTGGAGACTGGAGGGAGGAGTCACCAGGTCCTCTTCCTTGTCTCAGTGTTACCATGACTCTGTCTGGAGACTGGAGGGAGGAGTCACCAGGTCCTCTTCCTTGTCTCAGTGTTACCATGACTCTGTCTGGAGACTGGAGGGAGGAGTCACCAGGTCCTCTTCTTTGTCTCAGTGTTACCATGACTCTGTCTGGAGACTGGAGGGAGGAGTCACCAGGTCCTCTTCCTTGTCTCAGTGTTACCACGACTCTGTCTGGAGACTGGAGGGAGGAGTCACCAGGTCCTCTTCCTTGTCTCAGTGTTACCATGACTCTGTCTGGAGACTGGAGGGAGGTGTCACCAGGTCCTCTTCCTTGTCTCAGTGTTACCATGACTGTCTGTCTGGAGACTGGAGGGAGGAGTCACCAGGTCCTCTTCCTTGTCTCAGTGTTACCATGACTCTGTCTGGAGACTGGAGGGAGGAGGAGTCACCAGGTCCTCTTCCTTGTCTCAGTGTTACCATGACTCTGTCTGGAGACTGGAGGGAGGAGTCACCAGGTCCTCTTCCTTGTCTCAGTGTTACCATGACTCTGTCTGGAGACTGGAGGGAGGAGTCACCAGGTCCTCTTCTTTGTCTCAGTGTTACCATGACTCTGTCTGGAGACTGGAGTCCACTGTATGAGTTATATATACACATATTTATTTATATTAAATAATATATATATAGATAAATATATATATATATTTATATATTTATATATATTATATATATATATATTTATATATTTATATATATATATATATATATTAAATATTTTTATATTATATATTTATTTATTTAATACATCAAATACTCCATAATATATCACAATTATATACATATATATATACATTTATATATATATAATATATATAAGTATTCAGACCCTTTACTCAGTACTTTGTTGAAGCCTTTTTATAAATATATATATACACCTGTATTTATAAATATATTATAAATATATATATAAATAAATATAAATAAATATATATATAAATAAACTATTATAAATAGTGACATATAGGATATAAATAAATAATTATAAATATATAAATATATATATATTTACAATGGATGAGTTAACATATATATATATATAAATATAAATATATATATTTATATATTTATATCAATATATATTTATATATATAAACCAATGGAAACCAGGACAACAGGAGAGGATATTTTTAAATATATATATCAAATGGATATGGTATATGTTTGTATCTGTACTATAATAGCAAAATATATATGACAGGGAGACATAGTATGGTGCCTACAGCGCATTCGGAAACTATTCAGACCCCTTGATTTTTCCCCCCACATTTTGTTACATTACAGCCTTATTATAAAATTGATTAAATTGTTTTTCCTCTAATCAATCTACACACACTAATGACATCACAATACTCCATAATGACATCACAATACTCCATAATGACATCACAATACTCCATAATGACAAAGCAAAAAAGTTTTTATAGCCATTTTTGATAATTTATTAAAAACAAAAACAGACATATCACATTTACATAAGTATTCAGACCCTTTACTCAGTACTTTGTTGAAGCCTCTTTGGCAGCGATTACAGCCTTGAGTCTTCTTGGGTATGACGCTACACGCTTGACACACCTGTATTTGCGGATATGGCTGGGACAATGCTGGGGGGAAAAGGCCTCAAAAAACTATACAGACAATGCCTCCATCAAACAACACTGTTTCACGATGCATCAGTGACATGGCAGGAGATGTCTTTCTGTCTGCAAACATCTTCTCTGTCTTCACATACAAGCCAGTGTCTTCTATGCTTTACAGCTGGACATGAGTTAACAGTCTGCATTAACAAGGGCCACACAGTCTCCTGTCTGCATTAATATGGACGTTACAGGTCTTATGGGGGTCATTAACAAGGAAACATCCAGGTCTTCTGCAAACCAATGGAAACCAGGACAACAGGAGAGGATCTTTTTAAAGCTTTTTATACTGCATTACTGGACATCAAATGGACTTCTGCATTGGTCAATATGTTTGTATCTGTACTGATGGAGCAAAAGCCATGACAGGAGACATAGTGGAGTGGTAACAAGGCGTGCACAGGCAGTTGCATTAACAAGACGACACTTGAGTCCACTGCAGCATCCACCGAGAGGCTCTTGCTGCATTAACAAGGAATGCCTGACCGTCTGCATTGAAATACGTTTTGGACACAAGGACAGTGAAAATGATTAACAGAGGCCCCTGAACACAGTGTATTTGTCTGCATTATGCAATGATATGGGCAGCTCCGTCTGTCTGCATTTACAACCAACATACAGAAGGGCGCTGGTTATCAAGGGGCAAAGTTTTCTGTTTTAAAAAAATTGAGAGACGAGCTTGAAGTTTTATTTACTGACCATATTTTCCACTTCTCTGACCGCTTGTTTGATGAGGAGTTTGTCACTCGACTGGCCTTTCTGGGAGATGTTTTTTCTCGCCTGAATGATCTGAATCTAGGATTACAGGGACTCTCCGCAACTATACTCAATGTGCGGGACAAAATTGAGGCTATGATTCAGAAGTTGGAGCTCTTCTCTGTCTGCATTAACAAGGACGACACACAGGTCTTCTCTGTCTGCATTAACAAGGACGACACACAGGTCTTCTCTGTCTGCATTAACAAGGACAACACACAGGTCTTCTCTGTCTGCATTAACAAGGACAACACACAGGTCTTCTCTGTCTGCATTAACAAGGACAACACACAGGTCTTCTCTGTCTGCATTAACAAGGACGACACACAGGTCTTCTCTGTCTGCATTAACAAGGACAACACACAGGTCTTCTCTGTCTGCATTAACAAGGACAACACACAGGTCTTCTCTGTCTGCATTAACAAGGACGACACACAGGTCTTCTCTGTCTGCATTAACAAGGACGACACACAGGTCTTCTCTGTCTGCATTAACAAGGACGACACACAGGTCTTCTCTGTCTGCATTAACAAGGACAACACACAGGTCTTCTCTGTCTGCATTAACAAGGACGACACACAGGTCTTCTCTGTCTGCATTAACAAGGACAACACACAGGTCTTCTCTGTCTGCATTAACAAGGACAACACACAGGTCTTTCCATCATTGTATGCTTTTTTGTGTGCAAATGAACTCAAGCTTACAGACAATGTCAAATGTGATATAGCGAAGCACCTGAGTGAGCTGGGTGCGCAATTACGCAGGTACTTTCCCAAAATGGACGACACAAATAATTGGATTCGTTATCCCTTTGGTCCCCTCCAGTCTACTGACTGATGTCTGAACGAAGGAGCCTCATCGAAATTACAACAAGCGGTTCTGTGAAAATGTAATTGAGTCAGAAGCCACTACCAGATTTCTGGATAGGGCTGCGCTCAGAGTATCCTGCCTTGGCAAATCGCACTGTTAAGACACTGATGCCCTTTGCAACCACGTACCTATGTGAGAGTGGATTCTCGGCCATCACTAGCATGAAAAACTAAATACAGGCACAGACTGTGTGTGGAAAATGATTTAAGACAGACTCTCTCCAATACAACTCAACATTGCAGAGTTATGTGCATCCTTTCAAGCACACCCTTCTCATTAACCTGTGGTGAGTTATACACACCCTTCTCATTAACCTGTGGTGAGTTATTCACAATTTTTGATGAACAAATAATGTTTTATATGTAAGATGGTTAAATAAAGAGCTAAGTTATTGATTATGATTATATTCTTATTTGTGCCCTGGTCCTATAAGAGCTCTTTGTCACTTCCCACGAGCCGGGTTGTGACAAAAACTCACACTCATTCTTAAGTTTAATAAATGTATCGTATAGTGTGTGTGTGGCAGGCTTCCAATGATGACAAAAAAACAACATTTGAGAGTGAGCTGACCCTGGTGCAAGAGGGGGTACAGCTGGAGGTTGAATGTTTGAAGGGATACTGGACTATAACAAGGGAAGCACTGCTGTATTCTATACAGATTTCGATGTACATAAGGAGGGTCATTTGATCATTTGTATAAAGATAAGCATTATATATTGTTAGATTATAGGAGTAACTCTGGTAGGTCTGAAACAGTCTTCCCAACCTCATGTTCAACTGTGGGAGTCAGTTGGAGCACCAGGCCGCACTGCCTTCATATCAGAGGCCTGCAGTAGCTACAGATTAATAACAGACACAACAAACCCCACACAGCAACGCAGACACAGAAACACAGACCCTATCTGCTCCTGCACCAACTCTTCTGAAGTCAAATCTCGTAAACACAAATTCCACCACAACAATTATTTTCTGTGATTTTACGTTCCATTTCTGCGATACGTTTGATACCCATCGTTGTGAACGCTAAGAAGCCAAACTTATTGAAGCAGATATCACTCGTTTATATATATATTTATTTATATATCACTCGTTGGCCTTTCCCTCTGTGCTGGCACAGATCTACTCCCCACTGGGATCCTCTCAGGATCCCTTGACCCAATATATATATATATATATGTTTGTTTTAACCTTTATTTAACTCGGGCCAGTCAGTTAAGAACAAATTCTTATTTACAATGACAGCCTCCCCATTTTCCTTTCTTCACTGCCTCAGCATACGACAGCTTCGGCACTACTCTGACTCTTGCCACCTCAAACATCCTGTCTCACACCAGACACTTCCGTTCAACACCATAGTGCCCACGAAGCTCATCACTAAGCTAAGGACTCTGGGATTAAACACCTCCCTCTGCAACTGGATCCTGGACTAAAAAGCAACATGGGCACCCCTTACAGTTGACATACACTTTATCTACCAAAACAAACAATCCTCTGTCCAATGCCTTTTATTTTTAACCTTTAGTTAATTAGGCAAGTCAGTTTTAAGAACAAATTCTTATTTACAATGACGGCCTACCCCGGCCAAACCCAGACGACTCTGGGCTAATTGGGCTCCAGAGTGGCGCAGTAGTCTCAGACGCTGCATCTCAGTGCAAAGGCGTCACTACAGTCCCCGGTTCAAATCCATCATTGTAAATAGCAATGTGTTCTTAACTGACTTGCCTAGTTAATTAAAGGTTACATTTAAAAAATATTGTTTAGGTAATTTGCGCACCGCGCTATGGGACTCCCAATAACGGCCGGGTGTGTTACAGCCTGGAATCGAACCAGGGACTGTAGTGACTCCTCTTGCACTGAGATGCAGTGCCTTAGACCGAGGCACCACTCAGGAGCCCAAACACAATCCTCACTCCTGCTCTGACTCTATTTTAAGGACCTGATCAAAGCCATTGATTAGGAAATAATTAGGTTCATGATATCATTAGTTATTGTATCCTATTGCAGATATGTATGTTGAATTAATTGACACAACACAGCACATTATCTTCACTTTATTGAAGCTCCCTGATGTTGCTAAGAAACCTGATGACTGTCAGCAGTAGCATACTGACATCATGTGAAGACAGTCAGTGTGGCAATTCCGCATAAGGTATTTGATTGAATAAATCATCACTGCCACAACTTTCATCTCTCAATTCAACAAACCGTTCAGTACCTATTTGGATATTCTCTAGTTTTACATCGTGTTTGTCTTTACACTCCACACTGGGGCGGCAGCGTAGCCTAGTGGTTAGAGCGTTGGACCGAGGCACCGGAAGGTTGCGAGTTCAAACCCCCGAGCTGCCCCTGAACAGGCAGTTAACCCACTGTTCCCAGGCCGTCATTGAAAATAAGAATGTGTTCTTAACTGACTTGCCTGGTTAAATAAAGGTAAAATAAAAATAAAATAAACACTCCTGTGTGGCATTACCGCCACAACAATAGGTGGCGGTAATGCGCATTTTCAGTTGGTTTGCAAACATTACAACAACAACACTACAGCAGAATCAAAAAGGGCGAAGAAGAAAATAGGAAGTAGTCGACGAGAAGCTAGCTAGCATGTTTAATATTTAGCTTAGCTGCTTCTCTCCAGAACACAGTAGTAACTCATTAACAATCTCTTGAACGGATTGTAGCTGTCTTGTCATTGACTACGTGTTGTTGTTGTTGGTGGTACGTGGGTAGGACAATATGAGCGGAGAGAGAGAAACGTTGCTGGATGGAATCGAACAGAGTTTGTGGAATTTAACCGAGAACCATTTACGTTACCTGTGTGAACGTTGTGGAATAGCTGGTCAAGATGGCCTCGACGTCAAAGGGAGGAATTATCGCTCGCTGCGTCGTAAAATAGAAGAATATTGTGAAAGTGATGATTTAATGAAATTAGAGGACCAGGGAATGTCTTGGTTACGCCAATTGCAAAACGACATCAAAACGATACAACGAGATGCTAGCCTCAGGCAGTCAGCGCAAGTGGACACACTGGACGGCACCGAGCCAAGCAGAACCGAGAACGAGGGGGGCGCTGAGAGCTCGACAGACCCGGATCCAGAGAGACACATACCACCAGAACGGAGGGAGAACGTGAGTGACGGGAGTATTAAATCCCGGTCACGGACACTTCACAGTTACTGGCCAGACAATTATTAAAGTAGATCAGAAAACAGATACAGATTAGCTCAGCTTCAGTAGCCTAGAATCGCAGGCTATTTGGCCCGATCTAGGATCAGTTTAGCCTTTTGGATCATAACGAATGAATTATGTACATAAGGGGGGTGGGACCTGATCGTAGATCAGCACCCATACTCTGAGACATTTTATTAATATATAGGCCCAGATCCTTATTACTTTAAGACTACACTGACACAATCTCTATTTTGTACTGTAGGACTCAGAAGACTCATCCTCCAGACAGTCCCCACCCAGTTCTTCAGAACCCCAACTCTCGACGTCATCACCGGGTCCCGACAGCAACCATGGTGACCAGAGGTCAAAACTGGGTAGTCTGCGGATAGTTCTACAAAAAGTTGTTGTCGTCAAGGAGGAGGAAGACGACTGGGATTGCTGTGTTACAGGTAAGTGATTAGATGTGTTAAGATGAGATGTACTTTAATGTCCATTAACTTAGAACACTTTGTGTTAGTTTTTGTGTTAGTGCTGGATGGAACGAAAGACTGCACAGTCTGTAGATAATTAAGCCTTGGGACAGGATGTACAAGTACACCCACTGGACAGGACATTATTCCCCAGGACCAAATGAAGAATAACAACATGAGCTGGACTCACTTGCCTCTGTTCCTTATTCTCTCCCATCTCTGTCCCACAGGTGAGAGTCCCAACCAACCATCTGCCAGTGAATATAGTCCCTCTTCAACGGAAGAACCAGAACATTCCGAATCCGAAGATCCTGAACATTCCGAATACGAAGAACCTGAACATTCCGGATCAGAAGAACCTGAACAACGACGAGCGAAACGCAAAACTAAGACTCACAGCTGCCTAGCGTGTGGGAGGAAGTTTGTCTCCTTGTACACACTAAGGAGACACCAGAACAGGACACACACAGGAGAGGAGACGGAGAACAGGACACACACAGGAGAGGAGACAGAGAAGAGAAAAAGACAGAGTCCTGCTTCAGGAGAACCTGAACAACAGAAGAGGAAATGGGGAGTCAGGAAGACCCACTCCTGCCCCGAGTGTGGGAGACACTGCCCATCGTTATCAGCACTGAAGGTCCACCAGAGAATCCACACTGGAGAGAAGCCTTACCTCTGCTCTGAGTGTGGGAAGGGCTTCACTTATCAAAGTAGCTTGAGATTACACCAGAAGAAAGACTCCGCCGACAAGGTGACCTGCTGCTGTGGACAAGAGTTCTCCTCAAAGTGTGTTCTGGAGGTTCACTTGAAGACGGACACGGGAGCCAAGCCTTACACCTGCTGTGTGTGTGGCAAAGGGTTCGGTAAAAAAGAACGGCTAAAAGAACACCAGCGATCCCACACAGGAGAGATGCCTTACTCTTGCTCGTTCTGTGGCAAGGGTTACTACCAAAAACCAGCTTGGAAAGCCCACGAGCGAACGCACACAGAGGAGAAGCCCCTGTGCTCCGTGTGCGGACGGACCTTCTCTAATAAGACTACGTTAAAAGTCCACCAACGAACACACACAGGAGAGAAGCCTTTCCTCTGCTCGGAGTGTGGCAAGGGCTTCCTCAGTAAAGCATACCTGACGACCCACCAGCGATTCAACTGTTCCGGGGGAGAAGAACGACGGCGAGCGAAGAGGTTTCACAAGTGTCCGGACTGTGGGAAGGAGTTCACACAAGCAAACAAACTGGAGAGACACGTGAGAACACACACAGGAGAGAGGCCTTACCAGTGCTCTGTGTGTGGGATGAGGTTCAACCAGAAAGGGAATCTCAAAACGCATTTTAAAGTGCACACAGGTGAGTGTCCTCCTTTACCGTTAATACATCCTGATGGACTACTAGCTACTACTAACTGTCAGTGATCCAAACCATGTTGTTTAAAACAATAATCTCATTCAAACCTTAACAATAACATTGTTGCATGTTGCATTGTTCCAAACGACACCCTATTCATCTATAGTGCACTACTTTTGACCAGGGCCCATATGGGCCCACTGAGTTTCCCTGTGTCTGTCTATACAGGAGTGGATCCCAGTTTAGTGGCTGACATGGAGACTCCCTCTGAACAACCTCGGGACAACAGACGTAAAGCTGGGAGGCCACAACGCTGCCTCCATCAGCATGACGAGGAGGGAACCCAAAACCTACCGGCACCACAAACCCACCACCTCCCGGCACCACAGAGGGAGGGAACCCAAAACCTACCGGCACCACAAACCCACCACCTCCCGGCACCACAGAGAGAGGGAACCCAAAACCTACCGGCACCACAAACCCACCACCTCCCGGCACCACAGAGAGAGGGAACCCAAAACCTACCGGCACCACAAACCCACCACCTCCCGGCACCACAGAGAGAGGGAACCCAAAACCTACCGGCACCACAAACCCACCACCTCCCGGCACCACAGAGGGAGGGAACCCAAAACCTACCGGCACCACAAACCCACCACCTCCCGGCACCACAGAGGGAGGGAACCCAAAACCTACCGGCACCACAAACCCACCACCTCCTGGCACCACAGAGGGAGGGAACATCCCACCACCTCTCTGCACCACAGAGAGAGGGAACCCAAAACCTACCGGCACCACAAACCCACCACCTCCCGGCACCACAGAGAGAGGGAACCCAAAACCTACCGGCACCACAAACCCACCACCTCCCGGCACCACAGAGAGAGGGAACCCAAAACCTACCGGCACCACAAACCCACCACCTCCTGGCACCACAGAGGGAGGGAACATCCCACCACCTCTCTGCACCACAGAAACCCACCATGTCCCTCAGGGGAGAAAAACACTATCTCTGCCCTGAATGTGGCAAGACTTACACCCGGGAATACGACCTCCGAGTCCACCTCAGAACGCACACGGGAGAGCGACCGTACCAGTGCGATGAATGCGGAAAGACCTTTGTTCGGAAACAAGGGCTCCGTCAACACCGGCGGTCACACGCTCCCAAGCCCATGGGACCGACCCGTCAGTTAGGCAGACCCGTCAGCATGGGTTCCAGTAGCAGGAGACCGAACCAATCATCACCCAGGATGGGGCGCTCCAAGCAGCAGTTGCCCAGGGTTGATAAAGCCACGCCTCCGTTCTCTAGTGGAGAGAGACCCATGCCCTTCCACACAGTGGAGAGACCCATGCCTTTACATCGGGTGGAGAGACCCATGCCTTTACCAGACATGGAGAGAGAACACTGGCAGTACTGGCATCTTTAAACTCCACGGCTATGGTCTGCATCCTATTCCCTATGTAGTGCACTGCTTTTGACCAGGGCTCAGTGCACTATAAATGGAATAGGGTGCCATTTTGGACATTGCATGTCTCTCATGACTACACAGAACTGTTATTTTTGCTTCCGTTTGTGTGTGTGTGTGTGTGTGTTGTTGCTTCCTCATTTATGGTCAGTATAATAATCGTTACCGCCGAGCGAGATAATCTTGCCAACCGTAGTTATAGTAACGTACATATTTTTTAAATCAACAAAAAAATTAAGCGATTGCATTTACATCCATTCTAGTGTTTAAAAAAAAAGAAATATATATAAATATGTTATGTGACTTATTGAAGCTGTAATGATGCAACAATAAGAATCCACAGAGACGTACGTGTCATAATGCCAGTATCAAACGGCCGGCCCCTTTTTCTATACGCCTTATAACATTACATTTTCATGTCATTGACGGTATAAGCAGAGATGGCATCTGTTGTCTTTACACTTCAACCCGGATGGTGGCGGTGTGTGTGTGTGTGTTGCTTCCTCATCTGTGATCAGTACAATAAAGTCTGCTGTATTGTGTAAGATAATCATTCCAACTGTAGTTGTCGTCCTGTGCATATTTTAAATCAACAAAAATGAAGTGTTTGCATTTTAGTCCTTGTGTTTTTTTATATATCTGATGTTACTGATCGAAGCTGTCATGATACTATGAAATCCACAGTGACTTGCATGTCATAATGACATGGACCAATACATTAACATTGGGAGGAGGGGAAACGTATTTCTCTCCTTATTACCTTTATCTATAAAAACATTTAACTTTAGAAACGGTCAGGCAGCTTCGTTGAAAGAGACTTGTACTCTCCTTCCTTGTTCTCCAGACCGCATGGGGGCGCTACAGCACAAACACAAGACAACTTCATACCAGAAGTAGGAAGCCAAACTGAGTTCCGACAGTTTACCGAACTTCACTTATAGCATCTCATCGTTCAAAAAACACTTTTTGCAGAAAAAAAAATGTAATGGAAAGGAAGACCGCAGCTTTTTGATTAAATAGCCTCAGACGTTGGTATTACTCAGCTTCCATCCAACGAGACTCGAGGTTACGACCAACAACATTGCAAGTCATCATTATACATTTTAAAACTCAACTAGTTTTCTAGTTATCTCAGGGATTAAATCCCTATGCTATGGACGAGGTAAGAATCTGAATGTGTGCTCGCCACATCTCTTTTCTGCAATCTGCCCTGCGGTTGCTATACCAAATGTTGTGGCTGGTTAGTAAATCAAGTTGCTCAGTATTTTATAGACTACAGTGAACGGTAGCAACATCAGTAACGTTACTAGCTGACTATGTTGTAGCTCGCTGATATAATGTTTTCTAGTAAGGTAACGTAGCTAGTTAACTAACTAGCTAGATGAATGACAATACAATCAACAGTTGCTGGTGTATTTTGGTTTGCATTGATTGATATCAAATGTTATTGGTCACATACACATAGCGGGGTGAACAGGTTGTGGCTCGGGTGGTTGATGTCCTCGATGATATTTTTGGCCTTCCTGTGACATCGGGTGCTGTAGGTGTCCTGGAGGGCAGGCAGTGTGCCCCTGATGATGCGTTAGGTAGACCGCACCACCCTGTTGCGGGCGGTGCAGTTGCCGTACCAGGTGGTGATACAGCCGCTCTCAATTGTGCATCTGTAAAAGTTTGTGAGGGTCTTCGGGACCAAGACAAATGTCTTCAGCCTCCTGAGGTTGAAGAGGCGCTGTTGTGCCTTCTTCACCACACTGTGTGTGTGTGTGGACCATTTCAGATGGTCAGGGATGTGTACACCGAGCGACTTGAAGCTTTCCACTGATAGTTCCTCAACCAGTTCTACTCAGCTGGAAAGGTTTATTTCAGAGAGAAGTTGTATTTCTTTCCATAGCAAACAAAAAAAATAGGATGGTGTCATATTGCTAAATCTACATATTAATAATTCTAACTAACTAGTGTGCTGTTAAAACTGCGCTGTCACTCTTCATCATATAGGACTCTGAAGACCCGTCCAGCCCGTCTCCATCCTGCTCCACTGAACCCCAACCCACGGTGTCCCCGGGTCCTGACAGAAACCATGGCGACCAGGAGGACAGTAACCATGGTGATCAGAAAGAAAAACCGCAGGGTCAGGAGAGGGTTACTGTGAGTCTGGACATCAACAGTGAAACACCAACATTTAATATCGTAGTCAAAGAAGAAGAAGAAGAAGAAGACTGGGAACTAGATAATACAGGTGAGTAGCTGGAGCCATGCTAACTTGGGATGGGTCCCAAAGGGAATACTAATCCCTATCTAGTACACTACAGTTGACCAGAATGGCACCCTATTCCCTATCTAGTACACTACTGTTGACCAGAATGGCACCCTATTCCCTATCTAGTACACTACTGTTGACCAGAATGGCACCCTATTCCCTATCTCGTCCACTACTGTTGACCAGAATGGCACCTTATTCCCTATCTCGTCCACTACTCTTGACCAGAACCCTATGGCTATGGTCAAAAGGAGTGCACTTTATAGGGTGCCATTTGGGGAGCTGTCTTGGATTGCTTTGCCATCAATCCTGCAACAGGAGAAGCACAGGAGACGTTGTAAAATAAGGGAGAAACCCGGTAGGTCTGCATATGCACACTGAGTCTGACTCAGTCTCACTGACTATCTGTCCTGTCTCATCCCCACAGGAGAGAGTCCCAGCCATCACTCTGAAGCTGGGGAGAGACCCTCTACATCAGGAGAACCTGAGTCTGACTCAGTCTCACTGACTATCTGTCCTGTCTCATCCCCACAGGAGAGAGTCCCAGCCATCACTCTGAAGCTGGGGAGAGACCCTCTACATCAGGAGAACCTGAGTCTGACTCAGTCTCACTGACTATATCTGTCCTGTCTCATCCCCACAGGAGAGAGTCCCAGCCATCACTCTGAAGCTGGGGAGAGACCCTCTACATCAGGAGAACCTGAGTCTGACTCAGTCTCACTAACTATATATGTCCTGTCTTCACTCTGCAGCAGGGGAGAGACCCTCTACATCAGGAGAACCTGAGTCTGACTCAGTCTCACTAACTATATATGTCCTGTCTCATCCCCACAGGAGAGTCCCAGCCATCACCTGAAGCTGGGGAGACCCTCTACATCAGGAGAACCTGAGTCTGACTCAGTCTCACTAACTATATATGTCCTGTCTTCACTCTGCAGCCAGGGGAGAGACCCTCTACATCAGGAGAACCTGAGTCTGACTCAGTCTCACTAACTATATATGTCCTGTCTTCACTCTGCAGCCGGGGAGAGACCCTCTACATCAGGAGAACCTGAGTCTGACTCAGTCTCACTAACTATATATGTCCTGTCTTCACTCTGCAGCCGGGGAGAGACCCTCTACATCAGGAGAACCTGAGTCTGACTCAGTCTCACTAACTATATATGTCCTGTCTTCACTCTGCAGCCGGGGAGAGACCCTCTACATCAGGAGAACCTGAACAACACCAGATGAAACGCAGAACGAGGCAGAAAAAGACCCACCGATGCCCAGATTGTGGGAAACACTGCCAGACATTATCGGCGCTACAAATACACATGAGAACCCACACAGGAGAGAAGCCTTACGCTTGCTTTGTGTGTAAGAAAACATTCATTATTAGACAAGCTTTGAAAACACACCAGCGAACACACACAGGAGAGAAGCCTTATACCTGCTCTGAGTGTGGCAAGGGCTTCGCTCATCAATGTAGTTTGAGATACCATCAAAAGAGGAATTCTGAACAGATTAAAACTGACCCGAATGAGAAGATGACCTGCTGCTGTGGACAAGAGTTCTCCTCAAAGTGTGTTCTGGAGGTTCACTTGAAGACGGACACGGGAGCCAAGCCTTACACCTGCTGTGTGTGTGGCAAGAGGTTCAATAAAGAATCATTAAAAGAACACCAGCGATCCCACACAGGAGAGATGCCTTACTCTTGCTCTTTCTGTGGCAAGGGTTACTATCACAAACCGGCTTGGAAAGCCCACGAGCGAACGCACACAGAGGAGAAGCCCCTGTGCTCCGTGTGCGGACGGACCTGCTCTAGTAAGTATACGTTAAAAGTCCACGAGCGAACACACACAGGAGAGATGCCTTTCCTCTGCTCGGAGTGTGGCAAGGGCTTCATCAGTAAAGGACTCCTGATGACCCACGAGCGATTCAACTGTTCCGGGGGAGAAGAACGACGGCGACCGAAGAGGTTTCACAAGTGTCCGGACTGTGGGAAGGAGTTCACACAAGCAAACAAACTGGAGAGACACGTGAGAACACACACAGGAGAGAGGCCTTACCAGTGCTCTGTGTGTGGGATGAGGTTCAACCAGAAAGGGAATCTCAAAACGCATTTTAAAGTGCACACAGGTGAGTGTCCTCCTTTACCGTTAATACATCCTGATGGACTACTAGCTACTACTAACTGTCAGTGATCCAAACCATGTTGTTTAAACCAACATGTAAACCATGACTTAGTATACTCATCCACACCTTAACAATAACATTGTTGCATTGTGTCTCTCCTTTCTCTCTGTCCGTTTTGTCTGTCATGCAGGCAGGGATCCCAGTTTGCTGCCTGACATGGACATGAGGACGACTTCTTCAGAAGCTGCGAAACAACCTCCGGACAACAGACATAATGTTGGGAAACCACAACCATTCCTGAATCAGATTGGCAAGGAGGGAACCCACAACTTTCCGGCACCACAAACCCACAACCTACCGACACCACAAACACACAACCTACCGGCACCACAAACCCACAACCATCCATCCGGCACCACAAACCCACAACCATCCGGCACCACAAACCCACAACCATCAGGCACCACAAACCCACAACCATCAGGCACCACAAACCCACAACCAACCGGCACCACAAACCCACAACCATCCGGCACCACAAACCCACCACCTCCCGGCAGCGCAGAGGGAGGAACCCACCACCTCCCGGCAGCGCAGAGGGAGGGAAGCCACCACATCTCGGCACCACAGAAACCCACCATGTCCCACAGGGGAGAAAAACACTATCTCTGCCCTGAGTGTGGCAAGACTTACACCCGGGAATACGACCTCCGAGTCCACCTCAGAACGCACACAGGAGAGCGACCGTACCAGTGTTATGACTGCGGGAAGGCCTACGTCCGGAAAAACAATCTCCAACAACACCGGCGGTCACATGCTCCCAAGCCCCTGGGACCGACCCGCCATTTAGGCAGACCACCCAGGGTGGGCTCTAGTAGTGGAAGGTCCAACCAATCACCCAGGGTGGGGCTCTAGTAGTGGAAGGTCCAACCAATCACCCAGGGTGGGGCTCTAGTAGTGGAAGGTCCAACCAATCACCCAGGGTGGGGCTCTAGTAGTGGAAGGTCCAACCAATCACCCAGGGTGGGGCTCTAGTAGTGGAAGGTCCAACCAATCACCCAGGGTGGGGCTCTAGTAGTGGAAGGTCCAACCAATCACCCAGGGTGGGGCTCTAGTAGTGGAAGGTCCAACCAATCACCCAGGGTGGGGCTCTAGTAGTGGAAGGTCCAACCAATCACCCAGGGTGGGGCTCTAGTAGTGGAAGGTCCAACCAATCACCCAGGGTGGGGCTCTAGTAGTGGAAGGTCCAACCAATCACCCAGGGTGGGGCTCTAGTAGTGGAAGGTCCAACCAATCACCCAGGGTGGGGCTCTAGTAGTGGAAGGTCCAACCAATCACCCAGGGTGGGGCTCTAGTAGTGGAAGGTCCAACCAATCACCCAGGGTGGGGCTCTAGTAGTGGAAGGTCCAACCAATCACCCAGGGTGGGGCTCTAGTAGTGGAAGGTCCAACCAATCACCCAGGGTGGGGCTCTAGTAGTGGAAGGTCCAACCAATCACCCAGGGTGGGGCTCTAGTAGTGGAAGGTCCAACCAATCACCCAGGGTGGGGCTCTAGTAGTGGAAGGTCCAACCAATCACCCAGGGTGGGGCTCTAGTAGTGGAAGGTCCAACCAATCACCCAGGGTGGGGCTCTAGTAGTGGAAGGTCCAACCAATCACCCAGGGTGGGGCTCTAGTAGTGGAAGGTCCAACCAATCACCCAGGGTGGGGCTCTAGTAGTGGAAGGTCCAACCAATCACCCAGGGTGGGGCTCTAGTAGTGGAAGGTCCAACCAATCACCCAGGGTGGGGCTCTAGTAGTGGAAGGCCAACCAATCACCCAGGGTGGGCTCTAGTAGTGGAAGGTCCAACCAATCACCCAGGGTGGGGCTCTAGTAGTGGAAGGTCCAACCAACCACCCAGGGTGGGCTCTAGTAGTGGAAGGTCCAACCAACCACCCAGGGTGGGCTCTAGTAGTGGAAGGTCCAACCAATCACCCAGGGTGGGGCTCTAGTAGTGGAAGGTCCAACCAACCACCCAGGGTGGGCTCTAGTAGTGGAAGGTCCAACCAATCACCCAGGGTGGGCTCTAGTAGTGGAAGGTCCAACCAACCACCCAGGGTGGGCTCTAGTAGTGGAAGGTCCAACCAACCACCCAGGGTGGGCTCTAGTAGTGGAAGGTCCAACCAATCACCCAGGGTGGGGCTCTAGTAGTGGAAGGTCCAACCAACCACCCAGGGTGGGGCTCTAGTAGTGGAAGGTCCAACCAATCACCCAGGGTGGGGCTCTAGTAGTGGGGTCCAACCAATCACCCTGGGGCTCTAGTAGTGGAAGGTCCAACCAATCACCCAGGGTGGGGCTCTAGTAGTGGAAGGTCCAACCAATCACCCAGGGTGGGGCTCTAGTAGTGGAAGGTCCAACCAATCACCCAGGGTGGGGCTCTAGTAGTGGGGCCAACCAATCACCCAGGGTGGGGCTCTAGTAGTGGAAGGTCCAACCAATCACCCAGGGTGGGGCTCTAGTAGTGGAAGGTCCAACCAATCACCCAGGGTGGGGCTCTAGTAGTGGAAGGTCCAACCAATCACCCAGGGTGGGGCTCTAGTAGTGGAAAAATCCAACCAATCACCCAGGGTGGGGCTCTTTTAGTGGAAGGTCCAACCAATCACCCAGGGTGGGGCTCTAGTAGTGGAAGGTCCAACCAATCACCCAGGGTGGGGCTCTAGTAGTGGAAGTTCCAACCAATCACCCAGGGTGGGGCTCTAGTACTGGAAGGTCCAACCAATCACCCAGGGTGGGGGGTGGGGCAGGCGTGGGGCTTCTAGTAGTGGAAGGTCCAACCAATCACCCAGGGTGGGGCATCTAGTAGTGGAAGGTCCAACCAATCACCCAGGGTGGGGCTCTAGTAGTGGAATTTCATAAACCCAGGGTCCAATAAATGGGGTGGGGAAAATCACGTCCAGGGTGGGGCTCTAGTAGTGGAAGATCCAACCAATCACCCAGGGTGGGGCTCTAGTAGTGGAAGGTCCAACCAATCAACCAGGGTGGGGCTCTAGTAGTGGAAGGTCCATTTTTTTCACCCATGGGTAGGCAAAATCACCCAGGGTGGGGTAGCAGTGGAAGGTCCAACCAATCACCCAGGGTGGGGCTCTAGTAGTGGAAGGTCCAACCAATCACCCAGGGTGATGGATAGTAGTGGAAGGTCCAACCAATCACCCAGGGTGGGGCTCTAGTAGTGGAAGGTCCAACCAATCACCCAGGGCTTTTTTTGGGGCTCTAGTAGTGGAAGGTCCCAACCAATCACCTCAGTTCTATAAGGTGGGGCTCTAGTAGTGGAAACCACCAACCACCCAGGGTGGGGCTCTAGTAGTGGACAGGTCCAACCAATGACCCAGGGTGGGGCATTATTTAAAATTGGAAGGTCCAACCAATCACCCAGGGTGGGGCTCAGAATAAAGGTCCAACCAATCACCCAGGGTGGGGCTCTAGTAGTGGAAGAATCTTCAAACCAATCATTCTAGGGTGGGGCTCTAGTAGTGGAAGGTCCAACCAATCACCCAGGGTGGGGCTTTAGTAGTGGAAGGTCCAACCAATCACCCAGTACTTCAGTATGGTTCAAAACACTGGCTCTAGTAGTGGAAGGTCAACCAATCACCCAGGGTGGGGCTCTAGTATCAAAAGTGGAAAAACAACCAATTTTCCAGGGTGGGGCTCTAGTAATTTATCCAACCAATCACCCAGGGTGGGGCTCTAGTACTCTGTAGGTATAAATCACCCAGGGTATTCCTAGAATAGTGGAAGGTCCAACCAATCACCCAGGGTAGGAAGAGCTAAGCAAAAAATACCTACATCAATGTCAATATGAGAGACTCATGCCCTTACCGCAGATGGAGAGAGGAACACTGGCAGTTCTGGCACCTTTAAACACGGGCTGGGTCCATATCATCATCCCAAATGGCACCCTATTCCCTATATAGTGCACTTCTTTTGACCAAGGCCCATATGGGAACCTTTAAGGGCTCTGCTGAAATGCAGTGCACTATATAGGGAATAGGGTGCTATTTTGGACACTCACAATGCATCTTATGACTACAGAATCGTTATTCTTTCTGGTGTGTGTGCGCGTCTGTAACACGCATGTATTTGTGTGTGTGTTGTTGTGATCAGTACGATACAGTCCACTGTGCTGTGTAAGATAATCATACTATGTAATCCTGTGCATTTTAATTACTTGTTTATTTTATATATCTTATGTTACTTATTGAAGATATCATGATACTAAGAAATGACTTGCATTTCATATAACGCCATGGTCCAATAAATGAACATTGGGGGAAAAACGTCTCTCCTTTATTACCCCTTATCCAGGGCACGATGCGCGACTCTTTCGGGCGGCAGTAAGGAAGCCATCGCGATCTGCCCGCAGCCTAGATTTACGTATTTATGACTTCTAAACAAAATAAACTTTTTGGTGTTCTGATAGGCTTACAATGATGTTTTGATTATTTATTTTACAGTCGCTAAGATTATAGATGGTTGTGATCTTAGCAAAATAACTATTTTTGGATGTAGCAGTTTTGCCACAAATTGCTGATCACGCAGTCATTGATTATAACCATCTGAAATCATAAGATGAGAATTTTACTGGTTCAATGCACATCACTGGAAGTTTTTTTGCTTATAATGCTAGGTAATTTTGATGATGAAAAACACAAATTAATCAGGACATTCATTTGAGCCTTAAAACAAGTATAATACTAAAAGTAGTGTGAAATGCAGTGCAGTGAGCAACATGAAATAGATGCTTTTTTTTGCTGGCGTTCTATAAGAACTAAAGTGTTATTATAAGAACTCTATTTATTCAATTAAATTTTATTTATTCTTTTCCACCAATTTGCGCACGTCGCCCTGTCAAAGCATTGTTTTCAAATGAAAGGGAGAAACACAAAAAAATGGAAACATTTAAATTCAGAAGCGGTCAAACAGCTACAGGTAACTGCCAGAATAAAGGAAATAACCAATATAAGGCTTTTCTTTATAGGATACAGTGTGATGGACTTCACCACGAGCAGTTAGAACATCTTCAATTAACCGTTGGCATAATTTCTACACTGCGTTTTTGTCTGGAACTAAATATTTGAATTGGATGTGATGTTTCACCATTCGGTGAGTGTGTAAATTACATCATTTTTTGTTGCTTTATTGTTGGCGGTGGTGCCTTTCTTCTTAAAATACTGGCTCTATGCCTCCTGAGCAGAATCTCCGGGGAAAAGTTCGGCTCTAGTTGCCATGGTAAATCAGTTAATCTGTGATCTGTGGCGGGGTCATTTGGTTGAGCCATGGTTTTCATGCTCATCAAATTGGTTTCACCTGGCTTAATGAATCCGTGTCTGCTCTGTGGATGAGCTCTTTGTAACCAAGAAGTCACTGCCATCAGCATTTAAATGATTCACCATAGGTTTATCCCGGATGTCTTAACCTTGTTTGTGCAACAGGCCTCCTAGGTGACAGAGGGCTCTGGCAATGGTGTTCCTGGAGAGCATGCTCTCCTAGGTTTCAGCCAGGGCTCTCCAACCTTGTTCCTGGAGAGCAACCCTCCTATAGGTTTCAGCCAGGGCTCTCCAACCCTGTTCCTGGAGAGCTACCCTCCTATAGGTTTCAGCCAGGGCTCTCCAACCTTGTTCCTGGAGAGCAACCCTCCTATAGGTTTCAGCCAGGGCTCTCCAACCTTGTTCCTGGAGAGCAACCCTCCTATAGGTTTCAGCCAGGGCTCTCCAACCTTGTTCCTGGAGAGCTACCCTCCTATAGGTTTCAGCCAGGGCTCTCCAACCTTGTTCCTGGAGAGCAACCCTCCTATAGGTTTCAGCCAGGGCTCTCCAACCTTGTTCCTGGAGAGCAACCCTCCTATAGGTTTTCGCTCCAACCCCAGTTGTCACTAACCAGATTCAGCTCATCAACCAGCTAATTATTAGAATCAGCTCATCAACCAGCTAATTATTAGAATCAGCTCATCAACCAGCTAATTATTAGAATCAGGTGCGCTACCTGAAGGTTGTAGCAAAAACCTACAGGACCAAACAGTGTTGGAGAGGCCTGGTTTAAACCTACATGACAGAACAGTGTTGGAGAGGCCTGGTTTAAACCTACAGGACAGAACAGTGTTGGAGAGGCCTGGTTTAAACCTACAGGACAGAACAGTGTTGGAGAGGTCTGGTTTAAACCTACAGGACAGAACAGTGTTGGAGAGGCCTGGTTTAAACCTACAGGATGGTAGCTCCCCAGGAACAGGGTTGGAGAGGCCTGGTTTAAACCTACAGGACGGAACAGGGTTGGAGAGGCCTGGTTTAAACCTACAGGACGGAACAGTGTTGGAGAGGCCTGGTTTAAACCTACAGGACGGAACAGTGTTGGAGAGGCCTGGTTTAAACCTACAGGACGGAACAGTGTTGGAGAGGCCTGGTTTAAACCTACAGGACAGAACAGTGTTGGAGAGGCCTGGTTTAAACCTACAGGACAGAACAGTGTTGGAGAGGCCTGGTTTAAACCTACAGGACGGAACAGTGTTGGAGAGGCCTGGTTTAAACCTACAGGACAGAACAGTGTTGGAGAGGCCTGGTTTAAACCTACAGGACAGAACAGTGTTGGAGAGGCCTGGTTTAAACCTACAGGACAGAACAGTGTTGGAGAGGCCTGGTTTAAACCTACAGGACGGAACAGTGTTGGAGAGGCCTGGTTTAAACCTACAGGACGGAACAGTGTTGGAGAGGCCTGGTTTAAACCTACAGGACGGAACAGTGTTGGAGAGGCCTGGTTTAAACCTACAGGACGGAACAGTGTTGGAGAGGCCTGGTTTAAACCTAAAGGACAGAACAGTGTTGGAGAGGCCTGGTTTAAACCTACAGGACAGAACAGGGTTGGAGAGGCCTGGTTTAAACCTACAGGACAGAACAGGGTTGGAGAGGCCTGGTTTAAACCTACAGGACAGAACAGGGTTAGAGAGGCCTGGTTTAAACCTACAGGATGGTAGCTCCCCAGGAACAGGGTTGGAGAGCCCTGGTTTAAGATGATCACTCAAAATGGCTGTAAGGAGGGACAAGTGTTTGCTGGTATTTCTTTTTTCCCTTTCAATTAAGACAGAGATCCTTACTAATGAGGGACCTTTATTCATCAATCAAGTACAAGGGTGGAGCGAAAACCTGCAGACACTCAGCTCTCCGCGGAATGAGTTTGACAGGTGCTCTAAGGCAGCGTTTCCCAAAACCATGCCAGGAACAAGCATCCTACATCATAACATCATTTGTATCCCTCATTTCCTCAAGAGTTTCATTCCCAACACTCAGACATATTTTACAACATATTTGTGTTTAGTGAGTCTGACAGATCAGAGGCAGTAGGAATGACCAGGGATATTATCTTGATACATGCGTGTCTCGAACCATTTTCCTGTCCTGCTAAGCATTCAAAATGTAATGAGTACTTTTGGGTGTTAGGGAAAATGTATGGAGTAAGAAGTCCATGATTTGGAGTAAAATGTGGTAAAATATGTAAAGTACAGATGCCCCCCAAAAACTACTACTACTTGTAATACTTCAAAGTATTTACACTTAATTAAGTACGTTGCCTTTAACTTCCAGACCGCATGTCGGCGCTAAACCGGAAGTAGGAAGCCAACGAGAGTTTGACAGTTTATTTACATGTACAACATTGTAACGTTAGCATAGCCATTTGAAAAAAATAATACAGTAAATTTCGATTAAATATTCTCAGGTGTTGGTATTTCCCAGTCTACATCCAACGAGGCGCGAGGTTACGACCAACAGCATTGGCAGTCATCATAAATTAAAACTAAACTAGATTTATATCTTCATTTCTCAGTTAGCTAGCGAGCTCAGGGATTGATTTTACAATGGAAGAGGTAGTAATCTGAACATGTGCTAGCCACATCACTTTTCTGCTCTGCAAACTGCTCGTTTGTTGCTATACCAAATGGTGCGGCTAGCTTGCAAGTCAAGTTGCTCAACGCATGCTAGTAACAGCAGTACTAGCTAGCTACGATTGTGTTGCTTGATGATGCGACTTTTGTTTTCTAGTAGGTATCTATCGTTAGCTAACTGGCCAGCGCTAGCTAGCTAGGTGAATGAAAATTACAATAAATTAGCTGCTGTAATTTGGTTTGCATTGATTGATCGTTTTTAAAACAAGTATATTTAGTTTGAACGGTTTCTTTACTGAGAAATGGTCATTTCTATAATAAGCAGAGACATTGCCTTGCTGTTAAGGATGGCGTCATATTTGCTGAGTCCATCTTTCATAATGTAGCTTGTTGTGAAAACTGCGCTGTCGCTCTTCATCATATAGGACTCTGAAGACCCGTCCAGCCCGTCTCCATCCTGCTCCACTGAACCCCAACCCACGGTGTCTCCGGGTCCTGACAGAAACCATGGCGACCAGGAGGACAGTAACCATGGTGATCAGAAAGACAAACCGCAGGGTCCGGAGAGGGTTACTGTGAGTCTGGACATCAACAGTGAAACAACAACATTTAATATCGTAGTCAAAGAAGAAGAAGAAGAAGACTGGGAACTAGATAATACAGGTGAGTAGCTGGAGCCATGCTAACTTGGGATGGGTCCCAAAGGGAATACTAATCCCTATATAGTGCACTGCTCTCTATGGTCCATCAGGCTCTAATCAAAAGTGGTGCACTATATAGGGAATAGGGTGGCATGATTTGGGACTCAGTCTTGTGTGTTGCCATAAATATGAGAATGGGAGTAGCACGGGAGATGTAAAACAATGGAGAAACACAGTAGGTATGTACAATAAACTTAGACTCAGTCCCAGCCATCACTCTGCAGGCGAGGAGATGCCCTCAACATCAGGAGAACCTGAGTCTGACTCAGTCTCACTGACTATCTGTCCTGTCTCATCCCCACAGGAGAGAGTCCCAGCCATCACTCTGCAGCCGGGGAGAGACCCTCTACATCAGGAGAACCTGAGTCTGACTCAGTCTCACTAACTATATATGTCCTGTCTTCACTCTGCAGTCTTCACTCTGAGGGGGAGAGACCCTCTACATCTGAGTCTGACTCAGTCTCACTAACTATATATGTCCTGTCTTCACTCTGCAGCAGGGGAGAGACCCTCTACATCAGGAGAACCTGGATGTCCTGTCTTCACTCTGCAGCAGCTGGGGAGAACCTCAGGAGAACCTGAGTCTGACTCAGTCTCACTAACTATATAGCAACACCAGATGAAACGAACAACACCAGAGAACGAGGCAGAAAAAGACCCACCGATGCCCAGATTGTGGGAAATGCTGCCAGACGTTATCGGCGCTACAAATACACATGAGAACCCACACAGGAGAGAAGCCTTATACCTGCTCTGAGTGTGGGAAGGGCTTCACTCATCAATGTAGTTTGAGATGCCACCACCAGAAGAAACATTCTGAACAGATTAAAACTGACCCGGATGACAAGATTGGCTGCTGTTGTGGACAAGAGTTCTCCTCAAAGAATGTTCTGGAGGTTCACTTGAAGACAAACACTGGAGACAAGCCTTACACCTGCTGTGTGTGTAAGAAGACCTTTACTCATAAAGCATTACTGAAAGTACACCAGCGATCCCACACAGGAGAGAAGCCTTTCTCTTGCTCTCTGTGTGAGAAGAGTTTTACTCAAAAAGGAAATTTGACAACACACGAGAAGTCGCACGCCGGAGAGAAACACCCTTGCTCAGTCTGTGGAAAGAGTTTCACTCAGAAAGGCTATCTGAAGATTCATCAGCGGCTTCACTGTTCCGAAGGGGAGTTGAGTTCCTCTGTATCAAGAGCACTTGAACACCGACAGAGGAGAGCTAAGGCGACTCACAGATGCCCAGACTGTGGGAAGGAGTTCCCTCAAACGTATTACCTGGACAGACACATGAGAACACACACAGGAGAGAGGCCTTACCAGTGCTCTGTGTGTGGGATGAGGTTCACGCAGAAAGGAAATTTAAAAACGCATCAGAAAGTGCACACAGGTGAGAAAACGTTATGCTGTCATTGATTTATTATTATTATTATTATTATTATTGATTAATCATGATTGATGACGACGGCCTACACTCCTAACAGCTTCACATTTAGCACGTTGCATGTAAACTATAATGGAGGAGGTAGGACCCTGGTTTGCAAGCTACAAATAGTGTTTTAGGGCTACAGAGTGAACAGAATATGAAATGGCATTAAATGACATTAAAACAAGTAGGGAAAAAGGGCATCTGAAACAGCTCACACTGTTTCTTTCCCACAGGAGATTATCCCTCCAGCTCCTGGTCCACTGGTGAGGGGAGTCCCTGTACATCGGGAGAAGCTGAACAACACCAGGAGAACCACGCCGACGTCACATCTCACGGCTGCCTCGTGTGCGGCGAGGAACACTCTAACCTCCCGGAACTACACAAACACATGAGATCTCACTCGGGAGAAAAGCGCCTCGTCTGCCCTGTGTGTGGCAAGACTTACCCCAGAGAATTTGACCTCAAAGTCCACCTCAGAACACACACAGGAGAGAAACCCCACGAGTGCATCGAATGCGGCAAGAGCTTTGTTCGTAAACAAGGGCTCCGGCAGCACCAGCGGACACATGACGCCAAGCCCATCGGACCGACCCGCCAGCTAGGCAGGCCAAAGCACTTAACCAGGGCTCAAATGTCCAAGAAATTGCCTAAGATGGAGAGTGATACAGAGATGCAGGACTGCCAAGTACTATGACAATTAACCACGACTTTGTCTCTTTAGTAGGTAGGAGTTCTTCTTCTCGCTGAAGCTCTGTCTGTGTTGTCGCCATCTCTGATCAGTTAGATAATCATGCTAACTCTCACTCATCTCATCAATCAACATATTATGATCAACAAAAGGGGGGAGGGGGGGGGGTCAATTTTTCATCAATGCTGTGATGGTGCTAAGAAATCAACCTTGTAGCCCACTTGTGAAATGTTCCTCACTGAGAATAACCATGTCATGATTAATAAAGTAGCATTCTGGTTATGGTTCCTGTTGTCTTTCCCTCCAGCTCAGATGGTGGCAGTAATGTCCAGGCAGGAGAGGACCTGAAGGACACAAGGAAGTAGTAATGTAGCTAGCTAAGCTAACGTTGGATAAGCGGTTGTTTACGTTCTCACTTCACTGACTAACGTTAGCTTGCAACTAGCTAGCGTAACCTTTCTTTGAGCTGAACGCAACAAGGAAAGAACAACATGTTTGTTCTTCGTAGCAACGGTGGATTAACGCTGGCACAGCGTCCTTCTCGAGATACTTTCGAGTTCATTCACAATGCATGAGGTTAGCTAACGTCAGCTAGGTAGCTAACTAGTTGGAGCCATAGATATCCTATTAAATTTACAAGAGGGGCTACGCCATAAACCCTCAAAGTTCCATAGTGGAGCCAAAAATGGCAGCCATCTTGGTCAGGGAGAAATACAAAACCAGTCTAATGGGTGTGAATGGCAGTAGGTGATGCATTTCCTGCTTTTACTGATGCAGGAACATAAAAGGCATGTGATGTATCAGACATTGTGTCATAAATTACATTCAACCTAAAAATATTGGTTATATAATTGTAAATACCTGTTATACAGGTTTTATACAAATGTTATGTATAAATTGTCTCTAAAATATATGCAAACGGACCATAAATGTCTCCATTTTTTTTTATTGGAAAGCTGTGACTGCAATTATATCATACAATATTAGTACTTGTTGCATTTACAAGTTATCTAGTTAATTTAAACAATTGATGTAATCATTCCTGTAAAACTGCCTGGCTAGCAAGCTAACACACATACAATGCAGATAAGTTCTTCACATTAGGTGAGATTCTGCATGTTATTCTGGGTGTAACTCACAGAGATCCTATTCAATTAGTTTAGGTGAGATTCTGCATGTTATTCTGGGTGAAACTCACAGAGATCCTATTCAATTAGTTTAGGTGAGATTCTGCATGTTATTCTGGGTGAAACTCACAGAGATCCTATTCAATTAGTTTAGGTGAGATTCTGCATGTTATTCTGGGTGAAACTCACAGAGATCCTATTCAATTAGTTTAGGTGAGATTCTACATGTTATTCTGGGTGAAACTCACAGAGATCCTATTCAATTAGATTAGGTGAGATTCTGCATGTTATTCTGGGTGAAACTCACAGAGATCCTATTCAATTAGTTTAGGTGAGATTCTGCATGTTATTCTGGGTGAAACTCACAGAGATCCTATTCAATTAGTTTAGGTGAGATTCTGCATGTTATTCTGGGTGAAACTCACAGAGAAACTCACAGAGATCCTATTCAATTAGATTAGGTGAGATTCTACATTCTGTTATTCTAGGTGAAACTCACAGAACTATTCAATTAGTTTAGGTGAGATTCTGCATGTTATTTTGGGTGAAACTCACAGAACTATTCATGAGGTGAGATTCTACAGATTCTGTAAGTCGGAAAGGTTTCAGGTTTAGGGTCAATTTGAATTGAAGTCAGTCAATTCGGGATGCGATTTGAATGGAAAATGGAAAAACGTTAAAAAAATATATATCTTTTATTTTTAAATTTATTGAGAAGTCATTGAAAATAGATGCTTTTCCTTTCAATTATTGAATTGGATTGTCAGTTTACATCCTGAAAGGTTTGACTTAAACTCAAATGGACCCCAACCCAGTTGTAAGTGGTTATGAGTGACTGAAAGTCTGGTTTATCACATAGTTTAGCACAGCTCAACATTAGTAACGTTACATCATGGAACACTTCGCATCAAAGAAACAACTGTACTGGTACCCCCTGTATATAGCCTCCACATTGACTCTGTACCGGTACCCCCCTGTATATAGCCTCCACATTGACTCTGTACCAGTACCCCCTGTATATAGCCTCCACATTGACTCTGTACCGGTACCCCCCTGTATATAACCTCCACATTGACTCTGTACCGGTACCCCTGTATATAGCCTCCACATTGACTCTCTGTATATAATATAATAATAATAATAATAATAATAATAATAAATATAATAATAATAATAATAATATATGCCATTTAGCTGACGCTTTTATCCAAAGCGACTTACAGTCATGTGTGCATACATTCTACGTATGGGTGGTCCCGGGAATCGAACCCACTACCCTGGCGTTACAAGCGCCATGCTCTACCAACTGAGCTGCAGAAGGACCACAATATAGCCTCCACATTGAGCGGTACCCCCTGTATATAACCTCCACATTGACTCTGTACTCTGTACCGGTACCCCTGTATATAGCCTCCACCGGTACCCCTGTATATAACCCCCTCCACATTGACTCTGTACCGGTACCCCCTGTATATAACCTCCACATTGACTCTGTACCGGTACCCCCTGTATATAGCCTCCACATTGACTCTGTACCGGTACCCCCTGTATATAGCCTCCACATTGACTCTGTACTGGTACCCCTGTATATAGCCTCCACATTGACTCTGTACTGGTACCCCCTGTATATAGCCTCCACATTGACTCTGTACCGGTACCCCCTGTATATAACCTCCACATTGACTCTGTACTGGTACCCCCTGTATATAGCCTCCACATTGACTCTGTACCTCCACATTGGTACCCCTGTATATAACCTCCACATTGACTCTGTACCGGTACCCCCTGTATATAACCTCCACATTGACTCTGTACTGGTACCCCCTGTATATAACCTCCACATTGACTCTGTACCGGTACCCCCTGTATATAACCTCCACATTGACTCTGTACCGGTACCCCCTGTATATAGCCTCCACATTGACTCTGTACCGGTACCCCCTGTATATAACCTCCACATTGACTCTGTACCGGTACCCCCTGTATATAACCTCCACATTGACTCTGTACTGGTACCCCCTGTATATAACCTCCACATTGACTCTGTACCGGTACCCCCTGTATATAGCCTCCACATTGACTCTGTACTGGTACCCCCTGTATATAGCCTCCACATTGACTCTGTACCGGTACCCCCTGTATATAGCCTCCACATTGACTCTGTACTGGTACCCCCTGTATATAACCTCCACATTGACTCTGTACTGGTACCCCCTGTATATAGCCTCCACATTGACTCTGTACTGGTACCCCCTGTATATAACCTCCACATTGACTCTGTACTGGTACCTCCTGTATATAACCTCCACATTGACTCTGTACCGGTACCCCCTGTATATAGCCTCCACATTGACTCTGTACTGGTACCTCCTGTATATAGCCTCCACATTGACTCTGTACCCCCTGTATATGCCTCCACATTGTAGTACCCCCTGTATATAGCCTCCACATTGACTCTGTACTGGTACCCCTGTATATAGCCTCCACATTGACTCTGTACCGGTACCCCCTGGTACCCTCCTGTATATAGCCTCCACATTGACTCTGTACTGGTACCCCCTGTATATAGCCTCCACATTGACTCTGTACTGGTAGCCCCTGTATATAGCCTCCACATTGACTCTGTACTGGTACCCCTGTATATAGCCTCCACATTGACTCTGTACTGGTACCCCTGTATATAGCCTCCACATTGACTCTGTACTGGTACGGTACCCCTGTATATAGCCTCCACATTGACTCTGTACTGGTAGCCCCTGTATATAGCCTCCACATTGACTCTTACTGCTGCTCTTTCATTAGCCTCCACATTGACTTTGTTATATAGCCTCCACATTGACTCTGTACTGGTACCCCTGTATTTTGACTCTGTACCGGTACCCCCTGTATAAGCCTCCACATTGACTCTGTACTGGTGTATTCCCTCTGTATATAGCCTCCACATTGACTCTCCACCCCTGTATATAGCCTCCACATTGACTCTGTACTGGTACACCTGTATATAAGCCTCCACATTGACTCTGTACTGGTACCCCCTGTATATAACCTCCACATTGACTCTGTACCGGTACCCCCTGTATATAGCCTCCACATTGACTCTGTACTGGTACCCCCTGTATATACATTGATGGTACCCCTGTATATAGCCTCCACATTGACTCTGTACTGGTACCCCTGTATATAGCCTCCACATTGACTCTGTACCGGTACCCCTGTATATAACCTCCACATTGACTCTGTACCGGTACCCCCTGTATATAGCCTCCACATTGACTCTGTACCGGTACCCCCTGTATATAACATTGACTCTGTACCGGTACCCCCTGTATATAGCCTCCACATTGACTCTGTACCGGTACCCCTGTATATAACCTCCACATTGACTCTGTACCTGTACCCCCCAACTCTGTACTGGTACCTCCTGATATATATGAACTGTGAAACCACTGTATATAACATTGAACTGGTAGTATATAAACATTACCTGTATATAGCCTCCACATTGACTCTGTACTGGTTTCAAAACACTCTGTACTGGTACCCCCTGTATATAGCCTCCACATTGACTCTGTCTGGTACCCCCTTATATAGCCTCCACATTGACTCTGTACCGGTACCCCCTGTATATAGCCTCCACATTACATATAGCCTCCACAAATGTACACAAGATAAAATAAATAATCATAAATATGGGTTGTATATAGCCTCCACATTGACTCTGTACTGGTTGCCCCCTGTATATAGCATTGACAGGTCCAATTGACTCTGTTGTACCCCCTGTATATAACCTCCACTGATGCCTCCACATTGACTCTGTGGTAATTAGCCCCAGTCCACATTGACTCTGTACTGGTAGTATATAGCCTCCACATTGACTCTGTGTACCCCCTGTATATAGCCTCCACATTGACTCTGTACTGGTACCCCCTGTATATATTGACTCTCCACATTGACTCTGTATCTAGCCTCCACATTGACTCCGGTACCCCTGTATATAGCCTCCACATTGACTCTGTACCGGTAGGTGATACTGGTAAGCCTCCACACTCTGCTACCCCCAGTTTCCACATTGACTCTGTACCGGTACCCCCTGTAGCCTCCACATTGACTCTGCACCCCCTGTATATAGCCTCCACATTGACTCTGTACCGGTACCCCCTGTACATTGACTCTGTACCCCTGTATATAGCCTCCACATTGACTCTGTACCGGTACCCCCTGTATATAGCCTAGGTACCCCCTGTATATAGCCTCCACATTGACTCTGTACCGGTACCCCCTGTCATATAGCCTCCACATTGACTCTGTACCGGTACCCCTGTATATAGCCTCATTGACTCTGTACCGGTATAGCCTCCACATTGACTCTGTCGGTACCCCCTGTATATAGCCTCCACATTGACTCTGTACCTCTGTATATAGCCTCCACATTGACTCTGTACCGGTACCCCCTGTATATAACCTCCACATTGACTCTGTACCGGTACCCCCCTGTATATAGCCTCGCTATTGTTATTTTACTGCTGCTCTTTCATTATTTGTTAAATTTTTGTGTGTGTGTATTTTTTCTTAAAACTGCATTGTTGGTTAATTAAGGGCTTGTAAGTACGCGTTTCACTGACAACACTACTATCTCTGCCCTCTTTCAGAAGTGTGCACGTGGTCACGACCCCTCATGCATTTAAAGCCATTGGATTGGTGCAAGCATGGCTCGAGGGAGTTTCCACCATATCCCATTGACTTTCCACCAATCCATTCCTTTAAATACACGAGGGGGAGCGCGAGAGCACAAGGATAGAGAATCCGAACTTCTTCCGACATGTTGTATTTCCCACCACCTGTTCGTCTGTTATTCGTTCCTGATATATTTAATAAGAACAAAACTAAGGGCCCCTCTGCACAAAGCTTCTGTTGGTCGTAAAAATAATATTTTCTTGTCACCCATTTGAATTGTCTGTATTATTATTATTTCACCTCATTGATGTTACTTATTGTGCCAAGAAATCCCCAGTGATTTACAGACCACTAGTGACATGTTACTCACTGATCATATGTCCTGATGGAATACAAGAGCATTGTGGGGATAAACATCTTATGTGTTTATTATCTATAAAACATGTGATTTAAGAAACCGTGTCAGTAGGCTACTTAGTATACTGATATATTGTAACAGGCTTCGGACATTGTCTTTCCCATCCAGCCCAGATGATGACAGTACAGGTGCATCCAAGAGGTGAAAAAAAAACCAGCTTCTATTTCCAGGCCATCAGATTGTTAATTAGTGACTACACTGCACCTTACAGACAGACTGCTTCCTAACACTGGTCACTTTAATCATATTTACATACTGTTTTACACACTTCATATGTATATACTGTATTTTGTATTTTAGCCAATGCTAATGCTATATTACTACTGCTATACACACCTTATATATTAATATACTGTCTATACACACCTCAACATATATACATTGACATTCCTGACTTGGACCATGGCTCGTTCTCATATTTCTTAATTTCCACATGTTTTATTTTTGGGGGATTTTGTGTTTGGTATTGTTTGGTATTACTGCACGAATTAGAAACATAAGCATGTCACTGCATCTGCGATAACAGCTGCAAAAGATGTGCACGCCACCAATACAATTGGATTTGATTTACTAAGGCGCACCAAGAAGACGACGTAAACCAAACACGGAAGTAGTAATGCAGATAGCTGATGTTAACTAACCAGTTTATTTATCGCACTTCAAAGCATTGTAGCTAGTTCCATACAGCTAATATCACCAGATATAACTTATGATAGGGTTATGGTAACGTTAATTATTATTCACTGGCTGGACTAGTTAAAGTATAGAACTATGCAACGCAGGATTTCCGCCTCTGCCAGTTTAGGAGCTACAATACTAGCCAGTTGTAGCAGCGCGTTATCGTTATATAACATTTCTCCCTCACAGTACAGCAAGAGACTGGAATAACTCTGGCACAACAACATATTCTTTGAGATATTTGAAGCCCATTCACAATGCATGAGGTGAGAAGACAACCTGTTAACTTATTCGTTTGCTAACGTTAACTAGCTAGCTGTATTAGCTACCTAACGCGTTTAGCTATGCAACTGCACTTGTCAGAGTTGAATAAGTCGATAAGTTGTCAGGACGGTCAGCTAAGCTAGTTATCTAAAAAATAAAAAAAATAAACGTTATCAACCCTAACTAAGCTAGTTGTTAGGACTGTAAACAAAGCTTAATTTACATTATTGATACATTTTGTGATGTGCTCTCTCACCTTTCTAATAGTTGGATGAACGCCAACCGTCAAAATGGCGGAGTCCTGGCTGTAACCATGGTGACCAGAGCAGCAGACTCCAGGGTCTCGAGACGGTCCATAGATTTAACATTGTATTCAAAGAGGAGCCAGAAGGTGATGATCATGCACCTTGTGGTCAGAGTAATACTGGTGAGTGTGCAATGCCTTTCAATAGTTGTCCCATGTAGCTGGACACAAGAGAGAATAACCTGACAAAGACCCAAGGTTTACGTCCCAAATGACAACCCTTTAGTGCAATACGTTGATGCTGTATATAGGGAACAGAGTGCCATTTGGAACACTATATTGCTTTTGTATCGTCAAGAGCATTAAAGGGTCAGCTGTAGCAGCAACCAGTGAGCAGACAGAGATTGGCTTTATTAGAGCATTAAAGGGTCAGCTGTAGCAGCAACCAGTGAGCAGACAGAGAGATTGGCTTTATTAGAGCATTAAAGGGTCAGCTGTAGCAGCAACCAGTGAGCAGACAGAGATTGGCTTTATTAGTTCATGCTGATAGTCCAATAAGAGCCCACTTGAGAAAAAGCTCCACCTTTTGGTCCTCTGAGAGGTCAGGTGGAATCATCCCCATACTGCTTAGACCAATCAGATCTCAACAAGTGTGTAGGGTCTGTTTGGAACTGGGCCTCTAATGTGGTTCCCACTGGAGCTAGACGGACCGGACTCTTCCTATTTCATTTAACATTACATTTAAGTCATTTAGCAGACGCTCTTATCCAGAGCGACTTACAAATTGGACAAATTCTTATTTTCAATGACGGCCTAGGAACAGTGGGTTAACTGCCTGTTCAGGGGCAGAGCGACAGATTTGTACCTTGTCAGCTCAGGGATTTGAACTTGCAACCTTCCGGTTGCAAGTCCAACGCTCTAACCACTAGGCTACCCTGCAGCCCTATTTCGCCACAGGAGAGAGTTCCAGCCGTCACTCTGACAGTGAGGAGGTTCTACCTCGGGAGAACCTAAACAATAGGACCAGTCCAAACACAGACACCAACAGATCCACCAAGGGGTGAAACCTTACCGATGTTCTGCATCCAGGAAGAACTTGACGCTACACCAGGTAGTGCACACAGGAGAGAAACCTTACTCCTGCCCTGTCTGTGGCATGGGCTTGACTCAGCAGGAAGATGTGACTGCCCACACTGTAGAGAGAGAGAGAGTAATGACACTGAGGAGGAAGAGAAGGAAGAAGAGGAAGTAGGTGGATTGATACATTCTGAAGGAGAATTAGGTCATTTGGATTCTCTTCAGCTTGGTAAGTAGTGGTGAAAGGATGCCTTTAAACATAAAAGATATTCCCCAAAGGGCACCCTGTTCCCTACGTAGTGCACTACTTTACCCTGTTATACATCCCTAATGGCACCCTATTCCCTACGTAGTGCACTACTTTACCCTGTGATACATCCCTAATGGCACCCTATTCCCTACGTAGTGCACTACTTTACCCTGTGATACATCCCCAATGGCAACCTATTCCCTACATAGTGCACTACTTTACCCTGTGATACATCCCCAATGGCAACCTATTCCCTACATAGTGCACTACTTTACCCTGTGATACATCCCTAATGGCAACCTATTCCCTTCATAGTGCACTACTTTACCCTGTGATACATCCCTAATGGCCCCCTATTCCCTACATAGTGCACTACTTTTGACTAGGGCCCACAGGGTTCTGGTCAAAAGTAGTGCACTCTAAAGGGAATAGGGAGTCATTTGGGATCGACTCAACCAATACTACCATAGTTATTGACCTATTTGCTCTATTAGTAAATCCATATTATTTTCCCCCACAGGAATGAGTCCTGCCTCCAGCCACGGCAGTGAGGAGACTACCTCTACATCAGGAGAACCTGAGCAACACCAGGAGAATCACGACACAGCCACGCCGTCTCACCAGGAGACTCATCAGACAGCCACGCCGTCTCACCAGGAGACTCATCAGACAGCCACGCCGTCTCACCGGGGACTCATCAGACAGCCATGCTCTCACCACCTGGAGACTCAGCTACAGCCACGCGTCTCAGGAGACTCATCAGACAGCCACGTCTCATTTGACTCATCAGAAACGCCGTCTCCACCATTTTCCCCCATCAGGAATGACAGTCCTCACCTCCAGCTCACAGGCAGTGAGGAGACTCATCAGACAGAAAAATCTCATCAGGAGAACCTCAGAGCAACACCAGAGACAGCCACGTCGTCTCACCAGGAGACTCATCAGACAGCCACGTCGTCTCACCAGGAGACTCATCAGACAGCCACGTCGTCTCACCAGGAGACTCATCAGACAGCCACGACTCATCAGACGTCTCACCTGGAGACTCATCAGACAGCCACGCCGTCTCACCAGGAGACTCATCAGACAGCCACGCCGTCTCACCAGGAGACTCATCAGACAGCCACGTCGTCTCACCAGGAGACTCATCAGACAGCCACGTCGTCTCACCTGGAGACTCATCAGACAGCCACGCCGTCTCACCTGGAGACTCATCAGACAGCCACGCCGTCTCACCAGGAGACTCATCAGACAGCCACGTCGTCTCACCAGGAGACTCATCAGACAGCCACGCCGTCTCACCAGGAGACTCATCAGACAGCCACGCCGTCTCACCAGGAGACTCATCAGACAGCCACGCCGTCTCACCTGGAGACTCATCAGACAGCCACGCCGTCTCACCTGGAGACTCATCAGACAGCCACGTCGTCTCACCGGGAGACTCATCAGACAGCCACGCCGTCTCACCAGGAGACTCATCAGACAGCCACGCCGTCTCACCGGGAGACTCATCAGACAGCCACGCCGTCTCACCGGGAGACTCATCAGACAGCCACGCCGTCTCACCGGGAGACTCATCAGACAGCCACGCCGTCTCACCAGGAGACTCATCAGACAGCCACGCCGTCTCACCAGGAGACTCATCAGACAGCCACGCCGTCTCACCAGGAGACTCATCAGACAGCCACGCCGTCTCACCTGGAGACTCATCAGACAGCCACGCCGTCTCACCAGGAGACTCATCAGACAGCCACGCCGTCTCACCTGGAGACTCATCAGACAGCCACGTCGTCTCACCACTGCTGCTGTGCCTGTGGACAGGAGTTCCCTGGTGCCTATGACCTCATGCTACACCAGAGGACTCACTATATAAGGAACAGGGTTCCATGTGGGACACATACCATGACTGCACACCTGCAAACATCCGCTGTAAAGAGAGAGCGTGGTCACACTGAGGAGGAGGAGGAAGGAGAGGAAGTTGGTGGATTTATTAAACGTGAAGAAGCAGCTACTTGGGATCCTCCTCAACTCGGTAAGGGGCTGGGATATGATGCTGTTAAAGAACACAAAGGTTAGTCCTAAATGGCACCCTATCCCCTACATAGTGCACTACTTTTGACCAGAGCCCCCATAGGGAAAAGGGTGCCATTTGGGACACGTGGAAATGAGTGTGCCGTTTTAAGTACGTAGTAGACTAGTATGGGTATTCGGACATGGCCACTGTCTTTCTTTCTTTCCTGCATCAGGAATACCTGGACAACACCGGACGAATCCCAAAGCTAAGAAGTCTCACGACTGTGTAGTGTGTGGAAAACAACTATGGGAAGCAATGAAGCTGAAGAGGCACATGAGGACACACACAGGAGAGAAACCTCACGACTGCTCTGTGTGCGGCAGAGGATTCACACAGAAAGGAAATCTGAAAACACACATGAAAACACACAGAGGTGAGGAGAAACCTTAAATGACTGTCCCTGTAATAACTATGCATAGCAGTAACTATGGAAACCTTTGTCATCTGTCCCAGTAATAACTATGCATAGCAGTAACTATGGAAACGTTTGTCATCTGCCCCAGTAATAACTATGCATAGCAGTAACTATGGAAACCTTTGTCATCTGTCCCAGTAATAATAACTATGCATAGCAGTAACTATGGAAACGTTTGTCATCTGCCCCAGTAATAACTATGCATAGCAGTAACTATGGAAACCTTTGTCATCTGTCCCAGTAATAATAACTATGCATAGCAGTAACTATGGAAACGTTTGTCATCTGTCCCAGTAATAACTATGCATAGCAGTAACTATGGAAACCTTTGTCATCTGTCCCTGTAATAACTATGCATAGCAGTAACTATGGAAACGTTTGTCATCTGTCCCTGTAATAACTATGCATAGCAGTAACTATGGAAACGTTTGTCATCTGCCCCAGTAATAACTATGCATAGCAGTAACTATGGAAACCTTTGTCATCTGTCCCAGTAATAATAACTATGCATGGCAGTAACTATGGAAACGTTTGTCATCTGCCCCAGTAATAACTATGCATAGCAGTAACTATGAAAACGTTTGTCAGCTTGAGTTTATTATGCAAAAAAATATACTTCAGACATTACGGGCGGCAGCGTAGCCTAGTGGTTAGAGTGTTGGACTAGTAACCGGAAGGTTGCGAGTTCAAACCCCCGAGCTGACAAGGTACAAATGAGCAGGCAGTTACACATTGAAAATAAGAATGTGTTTTAAAACAGTTTTATAAAACAGTTTTATCCGATTTAAAAAATAATAATGTTGAGTAGTTCTGAAAAGATAAAAATGTATGTCCTAGTAAGTGTTTGACCGCATTTCCATTGGACTTTCTTACTTCTTCACGAAGTACATGCTGGTTTGACCGACTTCACACCATGTCTTCCACGCAGGGCTGAACCCCAAATTGTGGTCCGCTGGAGAGGCCAGTCCCTCGACATCAGGAGAACCTGAACAACACCAGAAGAACCACACAGCTAAGACATTTCAGAATTGCATAGAATGTGGGGAGATGTGCCAAACTCTACCAGCACTAAAAAAACACATGAAAACTCACACCAGTAAGAAGCCGTCTTACCAATGCTCCCTTTGCGGGGCGGAATTCACTGAGAAAGGGCAAATCCAAGAGCACCAGTTACAGCATGTTGGAGAGAAGCCGTACTCCTGCCCTGACTGTGGGAAATGTTTCGTCAATGAAAGCTACATTAAAATTCACCAGCGAACCCACACTGGAGAGAGACCCTACAGCTGCCTTGTGTGTGGAAATAGTTTTGTGAAAAAAGCATACTTAAAAAGTCATGTACTGACACACACTGGAGAGAAGCCGTACCTTTGCTCCATCTGTGGGAAGACATACAGTCGAGAAGGAACTTTCAAAATCCACCAGAGAGTTCACACGGGAGAGAAACCGTACCTGTGCACTGAATGTGGGAAGCGTTTCAGCTGTAGAGCGAACCTTTATTCACACAACAAGAGACACGCTGGCAAACCCATAGGACCTAAACGTCAGTTAGGCAGACCGAAGCAACTGACAAACTGACAGGACAAATGAACTTGTGTCGCGTCTCTCCTGATCACCAACAAAATAGTTATGTTCCATCTTGATTATGCATTTCTCATAAACGGACATAAAACAATACAATATTAAGTATCTGTGGATGTCTGAAAGACTGAAGATTTGTCAGCACCTGGACCTAAACGGCAGTTAGACAGACCCAAGCAGCTGCCAAACTGACAATGGGACAGGACAAATGAAGATATCTCAGCACCTGGACCTAAACAGCAGCTAGGCAGACCCAAGAAACTACCATGGGGGAAACAGTGCTGTTACGCAGTGACTTCATTTTGTCTAAGACAAAAGTATATGGCCCATGGAAATCAAGAGAGAGGTTGGTCCACAGAGAGAGGTGGTCCACAGAGAGAGGTGGTCTACAGAGAGAGGTGGTCTACAGAGAGAGGTGGTCTACAGAGAGAGGTGGTCCACAGAGAGAGGTGGTCTACAGAGAGAGGTGGTCCACAGAGAGAGGTGGTCCACAGAGAGAGGTGGTCCACAGAGAGAGGTGGTCCACAGAGAGAGGTGGTCCACAGAGAGAGGTGGTCCACAGAGAGAGGTGGTCTACAGAGAGTCTATAGAGAGAGGTGGTCCACAGAGAGTCTATAGAGAGAGGTGGTCCACAGAGAGTCTATAGAGAGAGGTGGTCCACAGAGAGAGGTGGTCTACGAGAGAGGTGGTCCACAGAGAGAGGTGGTCCACAGAGAGAGGTGGTCCACAGAGAGATGTGGAGAGGTGGTCTACAGAGAGGTGGTCCCAGAGAGAGGTGGTCTACAGAGAGAGGTGGTCCACAGAGAGTCTACAGAGAGAGGTGGTCCACAGAGAGAGGTGGTCTACAGAGAGAGGTGGTCCACAGAGAGAGGTGGTCCACAGAGAGAGGTGGTCTACAGAGAGAGATGGTCCACAGAGAGAGGTGGTCTATAGAGAGAGGTGGTCTATAGAGAGAGGTGGTCTACAGAGAGAGGTGGTCTATAGAGAGAGGTGGCCTACAGAGAGAGGTGGCCTACAGAGAGAGGTGGCCTACAGAGAGAGGTGGTCCACAGAGAGAGGTGGTCCACAGAGAGAGGTGGTCCACAGAGAGAGGTGGTCCACAGAGAGAGGTGGTCCACAGAGAGAGGTGGTCCACAGAGAGAGGTGGTCCACAGAGAGAGGTGGTCCACAGAGAGAGGTGGTCTACAGAGAGAGGTGGTCTACAGAGAGAGGTGGTCTACAGAGAGAGGTGGTCTATAGAGAGAGGTGGTCTACAGAGAGAGGTGGGATAACATTTTTAAAAAGATCTGTAATCGTTAGGAAACACCACATATATCATGTATACAGGAGGGGGCTTAGAGTGGTGTTGTGGAGAGGAGTGGCTAACCAGCGTCAACAAAACCCGGAGCAAACTCGACGCCAGGGGACACAGTGAGGTGCGTTGCTGAGGCTGCGGATCTGACTGGCTCCCTCCAAGACCACGAATGCTTCCTCCTCTCTTAATACCATCTGTTCTGCCTCAACTCTCAGACCACCTTCATCCGTCAGCCTCCATCATCAGCACCCATCAGTCAGCTCCCATCCATCAGCCTCCATCAGTCAGCCTCCATCCGTCAGCCTCCATCCGTCAGCCCCCATCCATCAGCCTCCATCAGTCAGCCCCCATCCGTCAGCCTCCATCCGTCAGCTCCCATCCGTCAGCCCCCATCCATCAGCTCCCATCCGTCAGCCTCCATCTGTCAGCCTCCATCCGTCAGCTCCCATCCGTCAGCTCCCATCTGTCAGCCTCCATCCGTCAGCCTCCATCCGTCAGCCTCCATCCGTCAGCCTCCATCAGTCAGCTCCCATCCATCAGCCTCCATCCGTCAGCCCCCATCCGTCAGCCTCCATCCGTCAGCCTCCATCCATCAGCCTCCATCCATCAGCTCCCATCCATCAGCCTCCATCCATCAGCCTCCATCCATCAGCTCCCATCCATCAGCCTCCATCCATCAGCTCCCATCCATCAGCCTCCATCCGTCAGCCCCCATCCGTCAGCCTCCATCCGTCAGCTCCCATCCGTCAGCCTCCATCCGTCAGCCTCCATCCATCAGCCTCCATCCGTCAGCCTCCATCCATCAGCCTCCATCCATCAGCCTCCATCCGTCAGCTCCCATCCGTCAGCCTCCCATCCGTCAGCTCCCATCCGTCAGCCTCCATCCGTCAGCCTCCATCCGTCAGCCTCCATCCGTCAGCCTCCATCCGTCAGCCTCCATCCGTCAGCCTCCCATCCGTCAGCCTCCATCCGTCAGCCCCATCCGTCAGCCTCCATCCGTCAGCCCCATCCGTCAGCCCCATCCGTCAGCCTCCATCCGTCAGCCTCCATCCGTCAGCTCCCATCCGTCAGCCTCCATCCGTCAGCCTCCATCCGTCAGCTTCCATCCGTTAGCCCCCATCCGTCAGCCTCCATCCATCAGCCTCCCATCCATCAGCCTCCATCCGTCAGCCCCCATCCATCAGCTCCCATCCGTCAGCCTCCATCCATCAGCCCCCATCCGTCAGCTCCCATCCGTCAGCCCCCATCCGTCAGCCTCCATCCGTCAGCCTCCATCCGTCAGCCTCCATCCGTCAGCCCCCATCCATCAGCCTCCATCCATCAGCCTCCATCCGTCAGCCTCCATCCATCAGCCCCCATCCATCAGCCTCCATCCATCAGCCTCCATCCATCAGCTCCCATCCATCAGCCTCCATCCATCAGCTCCCATCCGTCAGCCTCCATCCATCAGCTCCCATCCGTCAGCCCCCACCCGTCAACCTCCATCCATCAGCCTCCCATCCGTCAGCCTCCATCTGTCAGCCTCCATCCATCAGCCTCCATCCGTCAGCCTCCATCCATCAGCTCCCATCCATCAGCCCCCATCCGTCAGCCCCCATCCGTCAGCCTCCATCCGTCAGCCTCCATCCGTCAGCCTCCATCCGTCAGCCTCCATCCGTGCAGATTTGTATGTTTTTTGGGGGGTTCAAACTTGTATATGCTGATATTGAGTTTTTAGCTGCCAGGTTTTATTGGTATGTAACTGTTATGAAAGTTGTCAATTTGTTTTGGTATTTAAACACCACTTTAAACGTGTACATGACACTGCAACAACATTTCCCCTTGGGGACAATAAAGTCTGTAAAGTAAAGTAGGGTCTACATGTAGTAATAACAGAGTGGTGAGGAGGAGCTCCACCTACATGTTATAATAACAGAGTGGTGAGGAGGAGCTCCACCTACATGTAGTAATAACAGAGTGGTGAGGAGGAGCTCCACCTACATGTAGTAATAACAGAGTGGTGAGGAGGAGCTCCACCTACATGTTATAATAACAGAGTGGTGAGGAGGAGCTCCACCTACATGTAGTAATAACAGAGTGGTGAGGAGGAGCTCCACCTACATGTAGTAATAACAGAGTGGTGAGGAGGAGCTCCACCTACATGTAGTAATAACAGAGTGGTGAGGAGGAGCTCCACCTACATGTATAATAACAGAGTGGTGAGGAGGAGCTCCACCTACATGTAGTAATAACAGAGTGGTGAGGAGGAGCTCCACCTACATGTTATAATAACAGAGTGGTGAGGAGGAGCTCCACCTACATGTTATAATAACAGAGTGGTGAGGAGGAGCTCCACCTACATGTTATAATAACAGAGTGGTGAGGAGGAGCTCCACCTACATGTTATAATAACAGAGTGGTGAGGAGGAGCTCCACCTACATGTAGTAATAACAGAGTGGTGAGGAGGAGCTCCACCTACATGTAGTAATAACAGAGTGGTGAGGAGGAGCTCCACCTACATGTTATAATAACAGAGTGGTGAGGAGGAGCTCCACCTACATGTATAATAACAGAGTGGTGAGGAGGAGCTCCACCTACATGTTATAATAACAGAGTGGTGAGGAGGAGCTCCACCTACATGTTATAATAACAGAGTGGTGAGGAGGAGCTCCACCTCCACATGTATAATAACAGAGTGGTGAGGAGGAGCTCCACCTACATGTAGTAATAACAGAGTGGTGAGGAGGAGCTCCACCTACATGTAGTAATAACAGAGTGGTGAGGAGGAGCTCCACCTACATGTATAATAACAGAGTGGTGAGGAGGAGCTCCACCTACATGTTATTAACAGAGTGGTGAGGAGGAGCTCCACCTACATGATAACAGAGTGGTGGAGGAGCTCCACCTACATGTTATAATAACAGAGTGGTGAGGAGGAGCTCCACCTACATGTAGTAATAACAGAGTGGTGAGGAGGAGCTCCACCTACATGTTATAATAACAGAGTGGTGAGGAGGAGCTCCACCTACATGTAGTAATAACAGAGTGGTGAGGAGGAGCTCCACCTACATGTATAATAACAGAGTGGTGAGGAGGAGCTCCACCTACATGTAGTAATAACAGAGTGGTGAGGAGGAGCTCCACCTACATGTAGTAATAACAGAGTGGTGAGGAGGAGCTCCACCTACATGTTATAATAACAGAGTGGTGAGGAGGAGCTCCACCTACATGTTATAATAACAGAGTGGTGAGGAGGAGCTCCACCTACATGTTATAATAACAGAGTGGTGAGGAGGAGCTCCACATGTTATAATAACTACATGTTATAATAACAGAGTGGTGAGGAGGAGCTCCAACATGTTATAATAACAGAGTGGTGAGGAGGAGCTCCACCTACATGTAGTAATAACAGAGTGGTGAGGAGGAGCTCCACCTACATGTAGTAATAACAGAGTGGTGAGGAGGAGCTCCACCTACATGTTATAATAACAGAGTGGTGAGGAGGAGCTCCACCTACATGTTATAATAACAGAGTGGTGAGGAGGAGCTCCACCTACATGTTATAATAACAGAGTGGTGAGGAGGAGCTCCACCTACATGTAGTAATAACAGAGTGGTGAGGAGGAGCTCCACCTACATGTAGTAATAACAGAGTGGTGAGGAGGAGCTCCACCTACATGTTATAATAACAGAGTGGTGAGGAGGAGCTCCACCTACATGTAGTAATAACAGAGTGGTGAGGAGGAGCTCCACCTACATGTTATAATAACAGAGTGGTGAGGAGGAGCTCCACCTACATGTAGTAATAGTAATAACAGAGTGGTGAGGAGGAGCTCCACCTACATGTTATAATAACAGAGTGGTGCTCCACCTACATGTTATAATAACAGAGTGGTGAGGAGGAGCTCCACCTACATGTTATAATAACAGAGTGGTGAGGAGGAACATGTTATAATAACAGAGTGGTGAGGAGAGCTCCACCTACATGTAGTAATAACAGAGTGGTGAGGAGGAGCTCCACCTACATGTTATAATAACAGAGTGGTGAGGAGGAGCTCCACCTACATGTAGTAATAACAGAGTGGTGAGGAGGAGCTCCACCTACATGTTATAATAACAGAGTGGTGAGGAGGAGCTCCACCTACATGTAGTAATAACAGAGTGGTGAGGAGGAGCTCCACCTACATGTTATAATAACAGAGTGGTGAGGAGGAGCTCCACCTACATGTTATAATAACAGAGTGGTGAGGAGGAGCTCCACCTACATGTTATAATAACAGAGTGGTGAGGAGGAGCTCCACCTACATGTTATAATAACAGAGTGGTGAGGAGGAGCTCCACCTACATGTTATAATAACAGAGTGGTGAGGAGGAGCTCCACCTACATGTAGTAATAACAGAGTGGTGAGGAGGAGCTCCAACATGTATAATAACAGAGTGGTGAGGAGGAGCTCCACCTACATGTTATAATAACAGAGTGGTGAGGAGGAGCTCCACCATGTAGTAATAACAGAGTGGTGAGGAGGAGCTCCACCTACATGTAGTAATAACAGAGTGGTGAGGAGGAGCTCCACCTACATGTTATAATAACAGAGTGGTGAGGAGGAGCTCCACCTACATGTTATAATAACAGAGTGGTGAGGAGGAGCTCCACCTACATGTTATAATAACAGAGTGGTGAGGAGGAGCTCCACCTACATGTAGTAATAACAGAGTGGTGAGGAGGAGCTCCACCTACATGTAGTAATAACAGAGTGGTGAGGAGGAGCTCCACCTACATGTAGTAATAACAGAGTGGTGAGGAGGAGCTCCACCTACATGTTATAATAACAGAGTGGTGAGGAGGAGCTCCACCTACATGTTATAATAACAGAGTGGTGAGGAGGAGCTCCACCTACATGTATAATAACAGAGTGGTGAGGAGGAGCTCCACCTACATGTTATAATAACAGAGTGGTGAGGAGGAGCTCCACCTACATGTTATAATAACAGAGTGGTGAGGAGGAGCTCCACCTACATGTTATAATAACAGAGTGGTGAGGAGGAGCTCCACCTACATGTAGTAATAACAGAGTGGTGAGGAGGAGCTCCACCTACATGTATAATAACAGAGTGGTGAGGAGGAGCTCCACCTACATGTTATAATAACAGAGTGGTGAGGAGGAGCTCCACCTACATGTTATAATAACAGAGTGGTGAGGAGGAGCTCCACCTACATGTAGTAATAACAGAGTGGTGAGGAGGAGCTCCACCTACATGTTATAATAACAGAGTGGTGAGGAGGAGCTCCACCTACATGTAGTAATAACAGAGTGGTGAGGAGGAGCTCCACCTACATGTAGTAATAACAGAGTGGTGAGGAGGAGCTCCACCCATGTTATAATAACATGTTATGTAATAACAGAGTGGTGAGGAGGAGCTCCACCTACATGTTATAATAACAGAGTGGTGAGGAGGAGCTCCACCTACATGTTATAATAACAGAGTGGTGAGGAGGAGCTCCACCTACATGTAGTAATAACAGAGTGGTGAGGAGGAGCTCCACCTACATGTTATAATAACAGAGTGGTGAGGAGGAGCTCCACCTACATGTTATAATAACAGAGTGGTGAGGAGGAGCTCCACCTACATGTTATAATAACAGAGTGGTGAGGAGGAGCTCCACCTACATGTATAATAACAGAGTGGTGAGGAGGAGCTCCACCTACATGGTGAGGAGGAGCTCCAGCTCCCTACATGTTATAATAACAGAGTGGTGAGGAGGAGCTCCACCTACATGTATAATAACAGAGTGATGAGGAGGAGCTCCACCTACATGTTATAATAACAGAGTGGTGAGGAGGAGCTCCACCTACATGTAGTAATAACAGAGTGGTGAGGAGGAGCTCCACCTACATGTAGTAATAACAGAGTGGTGAGGAGGAGCTCCACCTACATGTTATAATAACAGAGTGATGAGGAGGAGCTCCACCTACATGTAGTAATAACAGAGTGGTGAGGAGGAGCTCCACCTACATGTAGTAATAACAGAGTGGTGAGGAGGAGCTCCACCTACATGTTATAATAACAGAGTGGTGAGGAGGAGCTCCACCTACATGTAGTAATAACAGAGTGGTGAGGAGGAGCTCCACCTACATGTAATAATAACAGAGTGATGAGGAGGAGCTCCACCTACATGTAGTAATAACAGAGTGGTGAGGAGGAGCTCCACCTACATGTAATAATAACAGAGTGGTGAGGAGGAGCTCCACCTACATGTAGTAGTAATAACAGAGTGGTGAGGAGGAGCTCCACCTACATGTTATAATAACAGAGTGGTGAGGAGGAGCTCCACCTACATGTAGTAATAACAGAGTGGTGAGGAGGAGCTCCACCTACATGTTATAATAACAGAGTGGTGAGGAGGAGCTCCACCTACATGTTATAATAACAGAGTGGTGAGGAGGAGCTCCACCTACATGTAGTAATAACAGAGTGGTGAGGAGGAGCTCCACCTACATGTTATAATAACAGAGTGGTGAGGAGGAGCTCCACCTACATGTTATAATAACAGAGTGGTGAGGAGGAGCTCCACCTACATGTAGTAATAACAGAGTGGTGAGGAGGAGCTCCACCTACATGTAGTAATAACAGAGTGGTGAGGAGGAGCTCCACCTACATGTTATAATAACAGAGTGGTGAGGAGGAGCTCCACCTAACATGTATGTTATAATAACAGAGTGGTGAGGAGGAGCTCCACCTACATGTTATAATAACAGCTCCACCTACAGTGGTATAATAACAGAGGAGGAGCTCCCACATGTTATAATAACATGTATAATAACAGATAATAACAGAGTGGTGAGGAGGAGCTCCACCTACATGTTATAATAACAGAGTGGTATAATAACAGAGGAGGAGCTCCACCTACATGTATAATAACAGAGTGGTGAGGAGGAGCTCCACCTACATGTTATAATAACAGAGTGGTGAGGAGGAGCTCCACCTACATGTAGTAATAACAGAGTGGTGAGGAGGAGCTCCACCTACATGTAGTAATAACAGAGTGGTGAGGAGGAGCTCCACCTACATGTTATAATAACAGAGTGGTGAGGAGGAGCTCCACCTACATGTAGTAATAACAGAGTGGTGAGGAGGAGCTCCACCTACATGTAGTAATAACAGAGTGGTGAGGAGGAGCTCCACCTACATGTTATAATAACAGAGTGGTGAGGAGGAGCTCCACCTACATGTTATAATAACAGAGTGATGAGGAGGCTCTTAAAGAAGTTACAGGTCTGTGAGAGCCAGAAATCTTGCTTGTTTGTAGGTGACCAAATACTTATTTTCCACCATAATTTGCAAATAAATTCATAAAAATGTAACGACGTTCGTCTGTTGTAAGAAGAGAGTCAGACCGAAATGCAGCGTGTAGGTTACTCATGACTTTAATGAAAGTATCGCGGTACATGAAATAACTGATATAAGAAAACAGCAAACGAAACGTGAAACTAATTACAGCCTATCTGGTGACTACAACACAGAGACAGGAACAAACACCCACAAAATACAAAGCGAAAGTCAGGCTGTCTAATTACGGTTCTCAATCAGAGACAACGACAAGCACCTGACTCTGATTGAGAATCGCCTCGGGCAGCCAAGCCTAACTAGACACACCCCTAATCAGCCGCAATCCCAAATAATACAAACCCCAATATGAATACAACATATAAACCCATGTCACACCCTGGCCTACCCAAACATATAACAAAAACACAAAATACAATGACCAAGGCGTGACAAAAAAAATCCTACGATGTGTTTTTCTGGATTCTTTTTTTCTCATTTTGTCTGTCATAGTTGAAGTGTACCTATGATGAAAATTACAGGCCTCTCTCATCTTTTAAAGTGGGAGAACTTGCACAATTGGTGGCTGACTAAATACTTTTTTTGCCCCATTTTTGTTGTTGTGTGGATGGGATGTTGGGACCAGCTTGGCTTGGGTAGGCAAGGATGTAATAATATGCAAATACTTATTTTTAAATGTCTGAAGCACAACAACATGTTTTTCTTATTTTTAAAGCCCAAACAAAGAACTGCTGATGCTGTAAATGAGTGCGCTAAATAAAATGACTCTTCTTCATCTGTATCTGTCCCTGCCAAATGAATCACGACCACCTGACTCTTCATCTGTATCTGTCCCTGCCAAATGAATCACGACCACCTGACTCTTCATCTGTATCTGTCCCTGCCAAATGAATCACGACCACCTGACTCTTCATCTGTATCTGTCCCTGCCAAATGAATCACGACCACCTGACTCTTCATCTGTATCTGTCCCTGCCAAATGAATCACGACCACCTGACTCTTCATCTGTATCTGTCCCTGCCAAATGAATCACGACCACCTGACTCTTCATCTGTATCTGTCCCTGCCAAATGAATCACGACCACCTGACTCTTCATCTGTATCTGTCCCTGCCAAATGAATCACGACCACCTGACTCTTCGTCTGTACGACCACCTGACTCTTCATCTGTATCTGTCCCTGCCAAATGAAACACGACCACCTGACTCTTCATCTGTATCTGTCCCTGCCAAATGAATCACGACCACCTGACTCTTCATCTGCATCTGTCCCTGCCAAATGAATCACGACCACCTGAATCAAATGAATCACGACCACCTGACTCTTCATCTGTATCTGTCCCTGCCAAATGAATCACGACCACCTGACTCTTCATCTGTATCTGCCAAATGAATCACGACCACCTGACTCTTCATCTGCATCTGTCCCTGCCAAATGAATCACGACCACCTGACTCTTCATCTGTATCTGTCCCTGCCAAATGAATCACGACCACCTGAGTCTTCATCTGTATCTGTCCCTACCAAATGAATCACGACCACCTGACTCTTCGTCTGTACGACCACCTGACTCTTCATCTGTATCTGTCCCTGCCAAATGAATCACGACCACCTGACTCTTCATCTGTATCTGTCCCTGCCAAATGAATCACGACCACCTGACTCTTCATCTGTATCTGTCCCTGCCAAATGAATCACGACCACCTGACTCTTCATCTGTATCTGTCCCTACCAAATGAATCACGACCACCTGACTCTTCATCTGTATCTGTCCCTACCAAATGAATCACGACCACCTGACTCTTCATCTGTATCTGTCCCTGCCAAATGAATCACGACCACCTGACTCTTCATCTGTATCTGTCCCTACCAAATGAATCACGACCACCTGACTCTTCATCTGTATCTGTCCCTGCCAAATGAATCACGACCACCTGGCTCTTCATCTGTATCTGTCCCTGCCAAATGAATCACGACCACCTGACTCTTCATCTGTATCTGTCCCTGCCAAATGAATCACGACCACCTGACTCTTCATCTGTATCTGTCCCTGCCAAATGAATCACGACCACCTGGCTCTTCATCTGTATCTGTCCCTACCAAATGAATCACGACCACCTGACTCTTCATCTGTATCTGTCCCTGCAAATGAAAATGACTCTTCATCTGTATCTGTCCCTGCCAAATGAATCACGACCACCTGACTCTTCATCTGTATCTGTCCCTGCCAAATGAATCACGACCACCTGACTCTTCATCTGTATCTGTCCCTGCCAAATGAATCACCACCACCTGTATCTGAGGCTCTTCATCTGTATCTGTCCCTGACCAAATAATTATTTTTGACCACCATAATTTGCAAATAAATTCACTCTAAAACGACTTGTCTGTTGTAAGAAGAGAGTGACTCTTCATGCAGTCCCTGCCAAAGGTTACTCTGACTTTAATGAAAGTATCGCGGTAATGCAATAACTGATATAAGAAAACACCAAATGAAACGTGAAACTGAATCTCTATCTGTGATACTGTCACCCCAAAATGAATCACGACCACCTGACTCTTCATCTGTATCAATCAAATGAAACGACAAGCACCTGACTAAAATGATCTGTCCCTACCAAATGCCAAGACCTTAACTGTAGAAACACCCTAATCAGACTCTTCATCCCAAATCTGTCCCCCAAAATGAATCAACATATAAATCTTCACACCCTGGCCTACCCAAACATATAACAAAAACACAAAAATACAATGACCAAGGCTGACAAAAAATCCGACCATGACTTTTTCATTCTTTTTTCTCATTTTGTCTGTCTTCATCTGAAGTGTACCTATGATGAAAATTACAGGCCTCTCTCATCTTTTAAAGTGGGAGAACTTGCCACAATTGGTATCTGACTAAATACTTTTTTGCCCCATTTTTGTTGTTGTGTGGCTAAATCCCGGATGTTGGGACCACCTTTAAAATGGCTTCCTAAAGGCAAGGATGTAATAATATGCAAATACTTATTTTTAAAATCCCACAACAACATGTTTTTCTTATTTTTAAAGCCCAAACAAAGTCCTGATGCTGTAAAATCGACTAAATAAAATGACTCTTCTTCATCTGTATCTGTACCAAATGAATCACGACCACCTGACTCTTCATCTGTATCTGTCCCTGCCAAATGAATCACGACCACCTGACTCTTCATCTGTATCTGTCCCTGCCAAATGAATCACGACCACCTGACTCTTCATCTGTATCTGTCCCTGCCAAATGAATCACGACCACCTGACTCTTCATCTGTATCTGTCCCTGCCAAATGAATCACGACCACCTGACTCTTCATCTGTATCTGTCCCTGCCAAATGAATCACGACCACCTGACTCTTCATCTGTATCTGTCCCTGCCAAATGAATCACGACCACCTGACTCTTCATCTGTATCTGCCACCCTTTAAAATCCCTACCAAATGAATCATCTACGACCACCTACCACCCTGCCAAATGACTCTTCATCTGTATCTGTCCCTGCCAAATCCCTGCCAAATGAATCACGACCACCTGACTCTTCATCTGTATCTGTCCCTGCCAAATGAATCACGACCACCTGACTCTTCATCTGTATCTGTCCCTGCCAAATGAATCACCGACCACCTGACCACCCTTCATCTGTATCTGTCCCTGCCAAATGAATCACGACCACCTGACTCTTCATCTGTATCTGTCCCTGCCAAATGAATGACTTTAAAATGGACTCCATCTGTCCCTACCAAATGAATCACGACCACCTGACTCTTCATCTGTATCTGTCCCTGGACCAAATGAATCACGACCACCTGACTCTTCATCTGTATCTGTCCCTGCCAAATGAATCACGACCACCTGACTCTTCATCAACTGTATCTGTCCCTGCCAAATGAACCTGACTCTTCACGACTACCTGACTCTTCATCTGTATCTGTCCCTGCCAAATGAATCACGACCACCTGACTCTTCATCTGTATCTGTCCCTACCAAATGAATCACTTTAAAATGGACCACCTGACTCTTCATCTGTATCTGTCCCTACCAAATGAACACGACCACCTGACTCTTCATCTGTATCTGTCCCTGCCAAATGAATCAACCACCTGACTCTTCATCTGTATCTGTCCCTGCCAAATGAATCACGACCACCTGACTCTTCATCTGTATCTGTCCCTGCCAAATGAATCACGACCACCTGACTCTTCATCTGTATCTGTCCCTGCCAAATGAATCACGACCACCTGACTCTTCATCTGTATCTGTCCCTGCCAAATGAATACGACCACCTGACTACTTGACTCCATCTGTATCTGTCCCTGACCAAATGAATCACGACCACCTGACTCTTCATCTACTATCTGTCCCTGCCAAATGAATCACGACCACCTGACTCTTCATCTGTATCTGTCCCTGCCAAATGAATCACTACGACCACCTGACTCTTCATCTGTATCTGTCCCTGCCAAATGAATCTACGACCACCTGACTCTTCATCTGTATCTGTCCCTGCCAAATGAATCACGACCACCTGACTCTCTTCATCTACTGTCCCATGCCAAATGAATCATACTACCACCTACTCTTCATCATGTATCTGTCCCTACCAAATGAATCACACCACCTACTCTTCATCTGTATCTGTTGCCAAATGAATCACATACTACCTATCTGTCCTACTACTAAATACCTCTCTTCTATCTGTATCTGTCCCTCTACTACAAATGAACCCATACTACCTGACTCTTCATCTACTATCTGTCCCATACTAAATGAAACTTACACCATATGGACATCATACCTACTACCACTCTTAAAATACTATCTGTACTGCCAAATGAATCACTACCACCTGACTCTTCAAATGTATCTGTCCCTGCCAAATGAATCACTACCACCATACTACTTAATACCCTACTTAAAATGTACTGCCATACTAAATGCAAACCACCCTTTAAAATGGACAACATACTCTAAATCTGTATCTGTCCCTGCCTAAAATGCTACAAACTGACCCTTACTAAAATGGACAACCTGACTCTACTAAATCTACCATACTCTCTCTACCTGCCAAATGGACAACTGACTACTCATCTATCTGCTCTGAATACCACCCTTTAAAATGGACAACATACCTAATGACTCTTCAAAATCTGGACAACCTACCAAATGAATACGACCACCCTCTTATCTGGACTGTCCCTACTAAATGAATCACGACCACCTGACTCTTCAATCTGGCCAAATGAACATACTAATACTCTTCATCTGCATCTGTCCCTGCCAAATGAACACGACCACCTGACTCTTCATCTGCATCTGTCCCTAAAATGACAACATACCACCTGCTACTCTTCATCTGTATCTACTACTACTACCCATACCCTACTACTACTTACCCTACTACCTAAATGAAACGACCACCTACTACTACTTCATCCATATCTACTACTACCAAATGACCTCACTACTATGACTACATACTACCTCATACTGACCCTACAAATACTACATACTACCCACCACCTGACTCTTCATCTCTACCTCTCCCTACCAAATGACCTCTTCTACTAATACACCATGACTCTTCATCTACCATACTACCAAATGACTCACCCACCTACTCTTCATCTGTATCTAATGGACCCATACTGCCAACCATGATAATACTATACCCATTTACATCTACACTACTTACCCATACTACTCTAAACTACATACTCACTATGTATTCTACTATAATATGGTACCCTTACTACGAACCCATACTACCCTACCATACTACCTATACTAAATCCCCATACTCTACTACTACCCATACTACCCTTCTACTACTACCCATACCTCTTACTACTACTACCCATACTACCTCTACTACTACTACCCATACTACCATACTACTCTACCCATACCCTACTACTACCTACTACTACTACATACTACCCTACTACTACCCATACTTCTACTACTACTACCCATACTACCTCTACTACTACCTCTACTACTACCCATACTACCTCTACTACTACTCCTCCTACTACTACCCATACTACCTTCTACTACTACTACCCATACTACCTCTACTACCCTACTACTACCCATACTACCTACTACTACTACTACCCATACTACCTCTACTACTACCTCTTCTACTACTACCCATACTACTACCCATACTACTACTACTACTACCCATACTACCTCTTCTACTACTACCCATATTACCTCTTCTACTACTACCCATACTACCTCTCTACTACTACTACCCTACTACTACTACCCATACTACCTCTTCTACTACTACTACTACCCATACTACCTCTACTACTACTACCCATACTACCTCTTCTACTACTACCCATATTACCTCTTCTACTACTACCCATACTACCTCTACTACCCATACTACCTCTTCTACTACTACTACTACCCATACTACCTCTTCTACTACTACTACCCATATTACCTCTTCTACTACTACCCATACTACCTCTACTACCCATATTACCTCTACTACTAGCCATACTACCTCTACTACTACTACTACCCATACTACCTCTTCTACTACTACCCATACTACCTCTACTACTACTACTACCTCTTCTACTACCTATACTACCTCTACTACTACCCATACTACTCTTCTACCCATACTACCTCTACTACTACTACTACCCATACTACCTCTTCTACTTCTACCCATACTACCTCTACTACTACTACCCATACCACCTCTACTACTACCCATACTACCCTACTACTACCCATACTACTACTACTACTACCCATACTACCTCTACTACTACTACCCATACTTCTACTACTACTACCCATACTACCTCTACTACTACTACCCATACTACCTCTACTACTACTACCCATACTACCTCTACTACTACTACCCATACTACTACTACTACCATACTACCTCTTCTACTACTACCCATACTACCTCTACTACTACTACCCATACTACCTCTACTACTACTACTACCCATACTACCTCTCTACTACTACTACTACTACCATACTACCTCTACTACTACTACCCATACTACCTCTACTACTACTACCCATACTACCTCTACTACTACTACCCATACTACCTCTACTACCCATACTACCTCTACTACTACCCATATACTACCCTACTACTACTACTACTACTACCCATACTACCTCTACTACTACCCATACTACCTCTACTACTACCCATACTACCTCTACTACTACTACCCATACTACTCTACTACCCATACTACCTCTACCCTACTACTACCCATACTACTCTACTACTACTACCCATACTACCTCTACTACTACTACCCATACCACCTCTACTACTACCCATACTACCTCTACTACTACTACCCATACTACCTCTACTACTACTACTACCCATACTACCTCTTCTACTACTACTACCCATACTACCTCTACCCATACTACTACCCATACTACATCTACTACTACTACCCATACTACCTCTTCTACTACTACCCATACTACCTCTACTACTACTACCCATACTACCTCTTCTACTACTACCCATACTACCTCTACTACTACTACCCATACTACCTCTACTACTACTACCCATACTACCTCTACTACTACTACCCATACTACCTCTTACTACCCATACTACCTCTACTACTACTACCCATACTACCTCTACTACTACTACCCATACTACCTCTACTACTACCCATACTACCTACTACTACTACCCATACTACCTCTACTACTACCCATACTACCTCTACTACTACTACCCCTACTACCTCTACTACTACTACCCATACTACCTCTACTACTACTACCCATACTACCTCTTACTACTACTACCCATACTACCTCTACTACTACTACCCATACTACCTCTACTACTACCCATACTACCTCTACTACTACTACCCATACTACCTCTTCTACTACTACCCATACTACTACTACTACTACCCATACTACTTCTCTACTACTACCCATACTACCTCTGCTACTACTACTACCCATACTACCTCTACTACTACTACCCATACTACCACCCATATTACCTCTTCTACTACTACCTCTACTACTACTACTACTACTACCCATACTACTACTACTACTACCCATACTACCTCTACTACTACTACTACTACTACCCATACTACCTCTACTACTACCCATACTACCTCTACTACTACCCATACTACTACCTCTACTACTACCCATACTACCTCTACTACTACTACTACTACCCATACTACTACCCATACTACCTCTACTACTACTACTACTACTACCCATACTACCTCTACTACTACTACTACCCATACTACTACCCATACTACCTCTACTACTACTTGTTATTGACTGGACTCTACTATGTACTACTACTACTACCCATACTACCTCTACTACTACTACCCATACTACCTCTACTACTACCCATACTACCTCTACTACTACTACTACCCATACTACCTCTACTACTACTTACCCATTATTGACTACTACCTTATGTACTGTTATTGCTTCCTACTGAGGGAACTATACTACCTCTACTACTACTACTACTACTACTACTACCCATACTACCTCTACTACTACTACTACTACTACTACCCATACTACCTCTACTACTACTTGTTATTGACTGGACTCTTATGTACTGTTATTGTTGAGGGAACTAGCACATTCACATTTCCCTGCATCTTTTATACCTGCTGTGAACTGTGTATGTGACCAATACAGTTTGATTTAACTGTCAACCCGTTAATACAAAAAACTCCTCGGCAAGAATGTGATCAGAGTATTATAATTTATGTTTGAAACAGACAAAGTGCAATACCTTTCCCAGTGATATATATATACAGGAAACCCTGCTATGGAATTCTATGGAGTCATTTAGAATGTTTGAAGACGAGCCTTTCAGAACCTGGAATCAGAACCTGGAATCAGAACCTGGAATCAGAACCTGGAACTGATCCAATACTTTGTCCAGTGGTCCAGTGACAGGAGGTCAGTTATATCGAGTTCTACTTCATGGGCGGGTGTCCCGATTCTCCACAAGTGTGACAAATTTGAACACTTTGGGAGAATCTTCAATTGCCTTTGATTCCTCGTGTCCTCTCCCCTCGCCTCCTTCTCAAAACCCATTGGAGAAGAAAGTGAGAGCGGATGGGGAACCTCTGACCTTCTCATCCAATGGGTTTTTTAGAAGCCGACGAGATTCTCCTTATTCTGGAATGGATTTGACCAATGGTGGAAGCTCTCTTCAGCCCGATGCTTGTAACAATCCCCTGCGTTTAGATCCATGTCGGAGACGGTGCCTCTCATGGAAAAGGCTGGAGAGAAACAGCACTTCTTTTGTTCCTTTGTATAGTTCTATTTCCCATCTGTTTTGTCTTTTGATTCCCTCAGGTCATCTGGTCCGCAAACCCCTCCCGAGATCTGTCAACGTGGAACGGTGGGGGCCAAAGGGGACGTGGTAGGTAGGGGGGGGGGGTGAGGTCTGTCAACGTGGAACGGTGGGGGCCAAAGGGGACGTGGTAGGTAGGGGGGGGTTGAGGTCTGTCAACGTGGAACGGTAGGGGCCAAAGGGGACGTGGTAGGTAGGGGGGTGAGGTCTGTCAACGTGGAACGGTGGGGGCCAAAGGGGACGTGGTAGGTAGGGGTGGGGTTGAGGTCTGTCAACGTGGAACGGTAGGGGCCAAAGGGGACGTGGTAGGTAGGGGGGGGTGAGGTCTGTCAACGTGGAACGGTAGGGGCCAAAGGGGACGTGGTAGGTAGGGGTGGGGTGAGGTCTGTCAACGTGGAACGGTAGGGGCCAAAGGGGACGTGGTAGGTAGGGGGGGGGTGAGGTCTGTCAACGTGGAACGGTGGGGGCCAAAGGGGACGTGGTAGGTAGGGGGGGTGGGGTGGGTCTGTCAACGTGGAACGGTAGGGGCCAAAGGGGACGTGGTAGGTCTAGGGGGGGGGTGAGGTCTGTCAACGTACGGTGGGGGCCAAAGGGATACGTGGTAGGTAGGGGTGGGGGGTGAGGTCTGTCAACGTGGAACGGTAGGGGCCAAAGGGGACCGTGGTAGGTAGGGGTGGGGGTTGAGGTCTGTCAACGTGGAACGGTGGGGGCCAAAGGGGACGTGGTAGGTATCAACGAGCACCACGGTAATGAATCAGGTCTGTCAACGTGGAAAATAGGGGCCAAAGGGGACGTGGTAGGTAGGGGTGGGGGGTGAGGTCTGTCAACGTGAACGGTGGGGCCAAAGGGGACGTGGTACAAGGTCTGTCAACGTGGAACGGTAGGGGCCAAACGTGGTAGGTATGGGGGGTGTCTGTCAACGTGGACGGTAGGGGCCAAAGGGGACGTGGTAGGTAGGGGTATTTAGGTCTGTCAACGTGGAACGGTAGGGGCCAAAGGGGCGTGGTAGGTAGGGGGGGGGTTGAGATCTGTCAATAACGTAGGGGAGGGGACGTGGTAGGTAGGGGTGGGGTTGGGCTGTCAACGTGGAACGGTAGGGGATCATTCTAGGGGTGGGGGGGTTTAATGTCCCAGGTTCTCAACGTAGTACAGATACCTGTAGTCTGGGGGGGATCTGGTCACAATCTAGGGGCCATGCGTCATGTGTGCCCTGAACTGATGTGGATAAGACTTAGAACAATAAGTTTATACATCAATAGCACCACGTGGTAATGTCTTGTGGTAAAAATAGGTCTGTACACAGCTGGATGCTCTGGTGTATGTCTCAACTCAGCCATAGTACAATCCTGTTTCAGCCTGTAGTCTTGTCATGAATGACAGAGCACAGCTGGTATGCTCTGTGTATTCTGTCTCAGCTCTAGTACATATAGCCTGTAGTCTTGTGGTAGCACAGCTGGATGCTCTGTGTATGTCTCAGCTCTAGTACATATAGCCTGTAGTCTTGTGGTAGCACAGCTGGATGCTCTATGTATGTCTCAGCTCTAGTACATATAGCCTGTAGTCTTGTGGTAGCACAGCTGGATGCTCTGTGTATGTCTCAGCTCTAGTACATATAGCCTGTAGTCTTGTGGTAGCACAGCTGGATGCTCTGTGTATGTCTCAGCTCTAGTACATATAGCCTGTAGTCTTGTGGTAGCACAGCTGGATGCTCTGTGTATGTCTCAGCTCTAGTACATATAGCCTGTAGTCTTGTGGTAGCACAGCTGGATGCTCTGTGTATGTCTCAGCTCTAGTACATATAGCCTGTAGTCTTGTGGTAGCACAGCTGGATGCTCTGTGTATGTCTCAGCTCTAGTACATATAGCCTGTAGTCTTGTGGTAGCACAGCTGGATGCTCTGTGTATGTCTCAGCTCTAGTACATATAGCCTGTAGTCTTGTGGTAGCACAGCTGGATGCTCTGTGTATGTCTCAGCTCTAGTACATATAGCCTGTAGTCTTGTGGTAGCACAGCTGGATGCTCTGTGTATGTCTCAGCTCTAGTACATATAGCCTGTAGTCTTGTGGTAGCACAGCTGGATGCTCTGTGTATGTCTCAGCTCTAGTACATATAGCCTGTAGTCTTGTGGTAGCACAGCTGGATGCTCTGTGTATGTCTCAGCTCTAGTACATATAGCCTGTAGTCTTGTGGTAGCACAGCTGGATGCTCTGTGTATGTCCCAGCTCTAGTACATATAGCCTGTAGTCTTGTGGTAGCACAGCTGGATGCTCTGTGTATGTCTCAGCTCTAGTACATATAGCCTGTAGTCTTGTGGTAGCACAGCTGGATGCTCTGTGTATGTCTCAGCTCTAGTACATATAGCCTGTAGTCTTGTGGTAGCACAGCTGGATGCTCTGTGTATGTCTCAGCTCTAGTACATATAGCCTGTAGTCTTGTGGTAGCACAGCTGGATGCTCTGTGTATGTCTCAGCTCTAGTACATATAGCCTGTAGTCTTGTGGTAGCACAGCTGGATGCTCTGTGTATGTCTCAGCTCTAGTACATATAGACTGTAGTCTTGTGGTAGCACAGCTGGATGCTCTGTGTATGTCTCAGCTCTAGTACATATAGCCTGTAGTCTTGTGGTAGCACAGCTGGATGCTCTGTGTATGTCTCAGCTCTAGTACATATAGCCTGTAGTCTTGTGGTAGCACAGCTGGATGCTCTGTGTATGTCTCAGCTCTAGTACATATAGCCTGTAGTCTTGTGGTAGCACAGCTGGATGCTCTGTGTATGTCTCAGCTCTAGTACATATAGCCTGTAGTCTTGTGGTAGCACAGCTGGATGCTCTATGTATGTCTCAGCTCTAGTACATATAGCCTGTAGTCTTGTGGTAGCACAGCTGGATGCTCTGTGTATGTCTCAGCTCTAGTACATATAGCCTGTAGTCTTGTGGTAGCACAGCTGGATGCTCTGTGTATGTCTCAGCTCTAGTACATATAGCCTGTAGTCTTGTGGTAGCACAGCTGGATGCTCTGTGTATGTCTCAGCTCTAGTACATATAGCCTGTAGTCTTGTGGTAGCACAGCTGGATGCTCTATGTATGTCTCAGCTCTAGTACATATAGCCTGTAGTCTTGTGGTAGCACAGCTGGATGCTCTATGTATGTCTCAGCTCTAGTACATATAGCCTGTAGTCTTGTGGTAGCACAGCTGGATGCTCTATGTATGCCACAGCCTCCCCACTGGAGTCCAGGGTTCAATCCCTGCATCTACTCTTCACTGTCTTCCCTCCTCATCTGTCTCCGTCTCTACTTCTAACCTCTCCATTAAAAACAACTACAACATCTAATATAACCCCCTTTAAAAAAACACATGGTTCACATCTTGTTTCTTTGAAGTAGTAAACACACCTGTAATGGATTGGACAGGTGTAAACCAGGTTACAATGGAGTGTGATGTGGGTAGGGATAAGGGACATGCTGGTTGGGTGGTGGGTAGGGATTAGGGAGTCTTGAGACAGAGACAGGCTGTGTTTGCCTGTGTGTGTCCTGATGTTTCTTCAGACTGCTCAACTGAGCGAAGGCTTTATCACACAAGCGGCACTGGAATGGTTTCTCTCCTGTGTGGGTCCGCCGGTGGTTTTTCAAGACATTCCCATCACGAAACCTCCTCCCGCAGTCAGGGCATTGGTACGGTTTCTCTCCAGTGTGGATTCGCAGGTGAAGAGTGCAGTGGCTCTTACTTGTGAAGCTCTTGTCACAGTAAGTACAGCAGTAAGGTTTCTCACCCGCATGAATCCGGAGATGAAGTTTTAAACTCCCTGTCAGAGAGAAACTCTTCCCACACTGAGGGCAAAGGTAAGGCCTCTCTCCAGTGTGCTTCCTCTGGTGAACTAGTAAATTACGTTTAGTGGAGAAGGTCTTGTCGCACTGTGGGCAGTGGACACGGCTGTTGTGGGTCTTCTGCATGTGATCCTTCAGAAGAGCCTTGGTAGAGAACTTCTCCCCACAGTGGGGGCATGGAAGAGGGCCTTGGTGCATACGGACTGGACCCAGTGTCTCCCCCTTGTGGTTCTTCAGGTGGTGCTGCTTTAGCGAGATTGTATGGCGAAACTTCATCCCGCACACTGAGCAGTGATAGGGTTTCTCTCCCGTGTGAGTTCTCATGTGTCTCTGTAAGAGTCCTGATTGGGTAAAATCCTTACCGCAACGACCGCAGACGTACGGTTTCTCCCCCGTATGGATTCTCAGGTGTATTTTAAGATTGTCGGCATATCTGAATCCCCTTCCACATTCAGAGCACACGTGTGGGTTCTTCAGAGGATCGCTAGGCGGGTGTCGTGTCTTAATGTGTGATTCCAGTCTTTCTGCAGTTATGAAACTCTTCTTACATTGACCACAGCGATGAGGGTGATCCGTGTGAACAATTTCCTGGTGATGTTTCAGGCTTATTTTTACACGGAAATTCTTCCCACAATCCGAGCAGTGGTAAGGTTTCTCACCTGTGTGGGTTCTGATGTGTTTCTGTAAGTTTCCAGAATCATTGTAGTCCTTCCCACAATGATGGCAGACGTACGGTTTCTCCCCAGTATGAGTTCTCAGGTGTCTCTTAAGACTGCCGGCCTCACTGAATCCCTTTCCGCATGTAGAGCACACGTGTGGTTTCTCTCCAGTCAAGTTATCTCTGTATCTCTTCAGGTACTGTAGGTGTAGTTTTAGACTTCTTGCTGTGGTAAAATTCTTCCCACAGTGATCACAGATATGGGAGCCATCTCCTGAGAGGGGTTCCTTACGTTGCTTAGCGTTAGGTGTGCTGCGAAGCTTCTCTCTTGTGTGTTTTCTCTGTTGTAGTCTCTGTTCGCGTGAGGTAGCAAAGCTCATCCCACAGTCGTCAGAGGAGAAATGGTAAGGTTTCTCTCCTGTATGGTTGCTCTTCTGAGGGACAACGACCTCCTCTCCTGGGTGAGCTCTTTTGATGTGTTTCTTCAAGCCTCCAGATTCAATAAAGTCCTTCCCACAACGAGGGCAGTGGAAAGGTTTCTCTCCCGTGTGAGTTCTGATGTGTCTCTTTAAGGTTCCAGATTCAGTGAAACCCTTCCCACACTGATAACAAACGTACGGTTTCTCCCCAGTGTGAGTTCTCCAATGTATCTTAAGACTGTAGGCCTGAGAGAATCCCTTTCCGCAATCAGAGCACACGTGTGGTTTCTCTGCAGTGACGGTATCACTGAATCTCTTCAGGTTCTGTAGGTGTAGTTGTAGACTTCTTGCTGTGGTAAAATTCTTCCCACAGTGATCACAGATGTGGGAGCCAGGCCTGTCTCCTGAGAGGGTTTTGTGTTGTTCAGCATTAGACCAGCTGTGGGGTTTCTCTCCCGTCTGTGTTGTCTTGTGTATTATATGGCTACTCTGCCCCGGTGTCTTCCTGCAGTCGACCAGCCGCACAGACACACTCTTCTGACTCTGCAGTAAGATGCTACTGGGAAAGGCACGACCTGGAGACTCTGGGCGAGGGGAGGGGGGTGGTGGAGGCTTGTCCTGGAAATCCTTTAAAAAAGAGACAGACTTAATCAGGGTAAAACTCTCAAAAAGTCTTTCCTTGATTCCTTTGACTCATTTCAGGAGAAATTCCAAGAGGATGAACCTTGAATCTTCTCCTCCAATGCATTTATAGAAGGAGGTCAAGGAATAATTTTACGACTGGAAAAATAAATACTCACCTCTCTTACTCTCTGCTCTGGAGTGTGCCTCTCTGGATCTGACTCTGACTCCAGCCCATCGCTAGCCAACCAATCCTTGTCCTCCACGTCCCAGTCTTTGTCGCAGTCTGCAGCGTCGTCATCGGATTGGCTGGAACTCAAGTGTTCCGCCTTCAGTCCATTACTCGGCAACCAATCGCTGTCCTCCTTGTCGCATTCTTCGTCATAGTCGATAGCATCATCATCATCGGACTTGCTGGGACTAATTTGTGCCCCACTAGCATCCTCCAGCATCCTCCTGATGTCCTCTTTCAGTTGGACTAACCAAGACATTCCCTGCTCCTCTGATTTCATTGAATCCGTATTGTCCCACATTTCCTCCATGACTTTACGCCTTAATAAGCGATGATTCATCCCTTTAATTTCAGATCCATCTTTGCCATGACGTTCACACAGGTAGCGTAAATTGTCCTCAGTTAAAGTGAATAAACTCTGTTCAATTTCATCAATCAACGTTTCCTTCTCTGAACTGAGTGGATTCATATTGTCCTGCTCGTGTGGCAACAACGACCATGCAGTCAATGGCAGCACTTTAGAGAACCTGTAAAAAAAAAAGATTTATACATCAAAACACTCATCTGTCATTTCACGTCATCATTAGCTGATATTTAAAACACGTCACCAGGCGTTGTGAGATCTGGCAGCCGTCTACAAAGAAGCCTGGGACGTGACCGTCGCTTTGTTAGCCGTTTAGCAAGTTATCTGGCTACTTAGCTTAGCTAGCTATTCTGTTCACGTTGTGTAGGGGACCCAAATCAGTTCAATCGATTTACAGATCCTGGAAATACACATCACAGCTTGAACGTGTAGCAAAGTTGGGAAAATAAACCCCATCTTACAGTATACAATAAACAAAGATCTAGCTAGATAGCGGTGTACAAAGCAGCTACACGTTAGCGTAGCTAGATCAGCATGTGCTAACTTAGCTAGCTACCCATGTGGACCGAGCCATCTAGCAGCTATATCGCTGACTATGCCTATCTTACAAAGCGAATATAAATGGTCTATATATGTATTTATAATATACCTGGCTGCTTTTAATAACTCTGTTCATATAGTCTGTGATTTTCCTTCTGATGTTTACATTTTGACCACAATTCTACTGGCAGCAGTTCGATGACGTCGCATTCTTCTTCTTCTTCTTCTTTGGGATCTAACGCCGGTTGGCATCCAATATGTTGCATTACCGACCCCAACTGGACTTTAATATAAATCCATGATACTTTGCGATACAAAACGGGAAAAGGGGGAAATTAGAAAATAATAAAATAAAATATATTTTTAAAACCCTTCCGACTAACCCTACACTCATTCATAACCGCAGGGCTCTCCAGGAGGTGGTGCGGTCTGCACAATGCATCAATGGGGGCAAACTAACTGCCCTCCAGGACACCTACAGCACCCGTTGTCACAGGAAAGCCCAAAATATCATCAAGGACATCAACAACCCGAGGTACTGCCTGTTCACCCGCTTTCAGCCAATCAGCATCCAGGACCCAAAATACCCGGTTTGTAATTTAAAATAACTTTATATTCTCGTAGGCTTTTTCATTCAAGTTGAATTCATCCCCGGTTATATCATACAAAGATGGTTCAGTAGAGGTCATTGAAGCAGTGCAGTTTCACTCTCTCTCTCTCTCTTTTGTGAAAATGCTTTCTGGTTGCAAAATATTTCAAAATGTAGCCTAATCACAAGAACAACTCTGTATTGAAAGCAACTGCTGGAGAGAAAAGGATCAACCAGTGTTGTTTCTATTGAGAGAAAAGGATCAACCAGTGTTGTTTCTATTGGAGAGAAAAGGATCAACCAGTGTTGTTTCTATTGGAGAGAAAAGGATCAACCAGTGTTGTTTCTACTGGAGAGAAAAGGATCAACCAGTGTTGTTTCTACTGGAGAGAAAAGGATCAACCAGTGTTGTTTCTATTGGAGAGAAAAGGATCAACCAGTGTTGTTTCTATTGGAGAGAAAAGGATCAACCAGTGTTGTTTCTGTTGGAGAGAAAAGGATCAACCAGTGTTGTTTCTATTGGAGAGAAAAGGATCAACCAGTGTTGTTTCTATTGGAGAGAAAAGGATCAACCAGTGTTGTTTCTGGAGAGAAAAGGATCAACCAGTGTTGAGAGAGAAAGGATCAACCAGTGTTGTTTCTATTGGAGAGAAAAGGATCAACCAGTGTTGTTTCTACTGAGAGAAAAGGATCAACCAGTGTTGTTTCTATTGGAGAGAAAAGGATCAACCAGTGTTGTTTCTATTGAGAGAAAAGGATCAACCAGTGTTGTTTCTATTGAGAGAAAAGGATCAACCAGTGTTGTTTCTATTGGAGAAAAGGATCAACCAGTGTTGTTTCTATTGGAGTAAAAGGATCAACCAGTGTTGTTTCTATTGGAGAGAAAAGGATCAACCAGTGTTGTTTCTATTGGAGTAAAAGGATCAACCAGTGTTGTTTCTATTGGAGAGAAAAGGATCAACCAGTGTTGTTTCTATTGGAGAGAAAAGGATCAACCAGTGTTGTTTCTATTGGAGTAAAAGGATCAACCAGTGTTGTTTCTGCTGGAGAGAAAAGGATCAACCAGTGTTGTTTCTATTGGAGAGAAAAGGATCAACCAGTGTTGTTTCTATTGGAGAGAAAAGGATCAACCAGTGTTGTTTCTATTGGAGAGAAAAGGATCAACCAGTGTTGTTTCTATTGGAGAGAAAAGGATCAACCAGTGTTGTTTCTATTGGAGAGAAAAGGATCAACCAGTGTTGTTTCTATTGGAGAGAAAAGGATCAACCAGTGTTGTTTCTATTGGAGAGAAAAGGATCAACCAGTGTTGTTTCTATTGGAGAGAAAAGGATCAACCAGTGTTGTTTCTATTGGAGAGAAAAGGATCAACCAGTGTTGTTTCTATTGGAGAGAAAAGGATCAACCAGTGTTGTTTCTGCTGGAGAGAAAAGGATCAACCAGTGTTGTTTCTATTGGAGAGAAAAGGATCAACCAGTGTTGTTTCTATTGGAGAGAAAAGGATCAACCAGTGTTGTTTCTATTGGAGAGAAAAGGATCAACCAGTGTTGTTTCTATTGGAGAGAAAAGGATCAACCAGTGTTGTTTCTATTGGAGAGAAAAGGATCAACCAGTGTTGTTTCTATTGGAGAGAAAAGGATCAACCAGTGTTGTTTCTATTGGAGTAAAAGGATCAACCAGTGTTGTTTCTGTTGGAGAGAAAAGGATCAACCAGTGTTGTTTCTGCTGGAGAGAAAAGGATCAACCAGTGTTGTTTCTATTGGAGAGAAAAGGATCAACCAGTGTTGTTTCTGCTGGAGAGAAAAGGATCAACCAGTGTTGTTTCTATTGGAGAGAAAAGGATCAACCAGTGTTGTTTCTATTGGAGAGAAAAGGATCAACCAGTGTTGTTTCTATTGGAGAGAAAAGGATCAACCAGTGTTGTTTCTATTGGAGAGAAAAGGATCAACCAGTGTTGTTTCTATTGGAGAGAAAAGGATCAACCAGGATTGTTTCTATTGGAGAGAAAAGGATCAACCAGTGTTGTTTCTATTGGAGAGAAAAGGATCAACCAGGATTTCTGATGATTTTCTGTGTTTCTTCCGCCCAGAAGGAAAAGGTGCTCCGCGTCATGCGCTCGGGACAAGACCTGTGACTTACCTTGCTCTCCGGAGCAGGGTGCGTTTGGTGTGACGCAGACCCGGTGGCGTTTGGCGTGACGCAGACCCGGTGGCGTTTGGCGTGACGCAGACCCGGTGGCGTTTGGCGTGACGCAGACCCGGTGGCGTTTGGCGTGACGCAGACCCGGTGGCGTTTGGCGTGACGCAGACCCGGTGGCGTTTGGCGTGACGCAGACCCGGTGGCGTTTGGCGTGACGCAGACCCGGTGGCGTTTGGCGTGACGCAGACCTGGTGCCGTTTGGCGTGACGCAGACCCGGTGGCGTTTGGTGTGACGCAGACCCGGTGGCGTTTGGCGTGACGCAGACCCGGTGGCGTTTGGCGTGACGCAGACCCGGTGGCGTTTGGCGTGACGCAGACCTGGTGGCGTTTGGTGTGACGCAGACCCGGTGGCGTTTGGCGTGACGCAGACCCGGTGGCGAGCATGGAGAAACTGAGAAGACACCGTCATGCGCTAACCCAGGTCTCTCTTACTCATGCCTTAAACTACAGACTCATGAATATTCCGTGTCATAATTACAGCCAGTGTGATATCAATATTTATAAACTGGGTGGTTCGAGCCCTGATTGCTGATTGGCTGACAGCCGTGGTATATCAAACCTTAAACCATGGGTATGACAAAACATGTATTTTTACTGCTCTAATTACATTGAAAAATAGTTTTTAACAGCAATAAGGCACCTCGGGGTTGTGGTATATGGCCAATATACCACGGCTAAGGGCTGTATCCAGGCACTCCGCTTTGCATCGAGCATTAGTTCGTGGTATATTAGGAATATACCACACCCCCTCCCCCTCATGCCTTACTGCTTAAATATATACTAAGCTGTAGATAGGGTGTTGCAATGTAGTCTACATCTTAGATTTACAATTGACAGGACTAATGGTTGCTATGGAGTTGTCTAGATAATCATAAAAACTGTACAGTTAAACAGTAAACAGCCTAATGGTTGCTATGGAGTTGTCTAGATAATCATAAAAACTGTACAGTTAAACAGTAAACAGCCTAATGGTTGCTATGGAGTTGTCTAGATAATCATAAAAACTGTACAGTTAAACAGTAAACAGCCTAATGGTTGCTATGGAGTTGTCTAGATAATCATGAAAACTGTACAGTTAAACAGTAAACAGCCTAATGGTTGCTATGGAGTTGTCTAGATAATCATGAAAACTGTACAGTTAAACAGTAAACAGCCTAATGGTTGCTATGGAGTTGTCTAGATAATCATAAAAACTGTACAGTTAAACAGTAAACAGCCTAATGGTTGCTATGGAGTTGTCTAGATAATCATGAAAACTGTACAGTTAAACAGTAAACAGCCTAATGGTTGCTATGGAGTTGTCTAGATAATCATGAAAACTGTACAGTTAAACAGTAAACAGCCTAATGGTTGCTATGGAGTTGTCTAGATAATCATGAAAACTGTACAGTTAAACAGTAAACAGCCTAATGGTTGCTATGGAGTTGTCTAGATAATCATAAAAACTGTACAGTTAAACAGTAAACAGCCTAATGGTTGCTATGGAGTTGTCTAGATAATCATAAAAACTGTACAGTTAAACAGTAAACAGCCTAATGGTTGCTATGGAGTTGTCTAGATAATCATAAAAACTGTACAGTTAAACAGTAAACAGCCTAATGGTTGCTATGGAGTTGTCTAGATAATCATAAAAACTGTACAGTTAAACAGAAAACAGCCTAATGGTTGCTATGGAGTTGTCTAGATAATCATGAAAACTGTACAGTTAAACAGTAAACAGCCTAATGGTTGCTATGGAGTTGTCTAGATAATCATAAAAACTGTACAGTTAAACAGTAAACAGCCTAATGGTTGCTATGGAGTTGTCTAGATAATCATAAAAACTGTACAGTTAAACAGTAAACAGCCTAATGGTTGCTATGGAGTTGTCTAGATAATCATAAAAACTGTACAGTTAAACAGAAAACAGCCTAATGGTTGCTATGGAGTTGTCTAGATAATCATGAAAACTGTACAGTTAAACAGTAAACAGCCTAATGGTTGCTATGGAGTTGTCTAGATAATCATGAAAACTGTACAGTTAAACAGTAAACAGCCTAATGGTTGCTATGGAGTTGTCTAGATAATCATAAAAACTGTACAGTTAAACAGTAAACAGCCTAATGGTTGCTATGGAGTTGTCTAGATAATCATAAAAACTGTACAGTTAAACAGAAAACAGCCTAATGGTTGCTATGGAGTTGTCTAGATAATCATGAAAACTGTACAGTTAAACAGTAAACAGCCTAATGGTTGCTATGGAGTTGTCTAGATAATCATAAAAACTGTACAGTTAAACAGTAAACAGCCTAATGGTTGCTATGGAGTTGTCTAGATAATCATAAAAACTGTACAGTTAAACAGAAAACAGCCTAATGGTTGCTATGGAGTTGTCTAGATAATCATGAAAACTGTACAGTTAAACAGAAAACAGCTTCAGTCTGGGTTTGGAGTTACGGTGTTTTTTTCTCTCATAATTATAATTTTTTTAAACATTTTTATTTCTCACAAAAATGTGTTAAATTATAAATCACTGGTGGTGTTTATAAATGTTATTGTGTTAATGTTTAAAAAAATGAACTAGCATTTCTTTAGTGGTCTTAAAATGAATCGTGGCCCCTCTGCAGTTCCACAGCTCTGTAGTTGGACACAACCACGTATCTGAATAAAGCAGAATGTCTTAAAATTACAAACAAACACCACAACATACAATTTGACCCACATTTGTCATTTAGAATGAACTGGTTAAGGCAAAGATGGTGGATAAATGTAAGATGAACGACTCAAGACGTTTAACCATTGTCTATTTAAGTGGGTGGCTCTCCAATAGACATCAAATGCGAGTCTGGACTACTTAGTTCATTGACTTCTATTGAAACGGAAACATTTGGGAGTGGGATGTCTCGATTCAATCTCTGGTGAAGGAGGTAAGTTTGCGGTAAAGTATTTCAAAACCCCAGAAATCAGGACACACCAGACTCAATACTTTGAGGAAGTCAGTTGTTCGAGTTCTATTCAGTCTCCCTTCTGTTTCCTCTTTTATTACCTCATCAGGTTCCAAATCCCTCCCGAGATCTGGCCCACATAGAAGGGGGAGGGGCCAGGGGGACGTAGTAGGTAGGGGTTTGTAATGTCCTGAGTGCCAAATGGCACCTTTGTCCCTATAGAGTGCACTAATGTTGACCAGAGCCCTGGTTAAAAGTCTTGCACGAATTGTAGGGCATTAGGCTCTGGTCATAATTAGTGCCCTCTATCGTACAGAATGTAGGGCATTAGGCTCTGGTCATAATTAGTGCCCTCTATCGTACAGAGTGTAGGGCATTAGGCTCTGGTCATAATTAGTGCCCTCTATCGTACAGAGTGTAGGGCATTAGGCTCTGGTCATAATTAGTGCCCTCTATCGTACAGAGTGTAGGGCATTTAGGCTCTGGTCATAATTAGTGCCCTCTATCGTACAGAGTGTAGGGCATTTAGGCTCTGGTCATAATTAGTGCCCTCTATCGTACAGAGTGTAGGGCATTAGGCTCTGCTCATAATTAGTGCCCTCTATCGTACAGAATGTAGGGCATTAGGTTCTGGTCATAATTAGTGCCCTCTATCGTACAGAGTGTAGGGCATTAGGCTCTGCTCATAATTAGTGCCCTCTATCGTACAGAGTGTAGGGCATTAGGTTCTGGTCATAATTAGTGCCCTCTATCGTACAGAGTGTAGGGCATTTAGGCTCTGGTCATAATTAGTGCCCTCTATCGTACAGAGTGTAGGGCATTAGGCTCTGGTCATAATTAGTGCCCTCTATCGTACAGAGTGTAGGGCATTTAGGCTCTGGTCATAATTAGTGCCCTCTATCGTACAGAGTGTAGGGCATTAGGCTCTGGTCATAATTAGTGCCCTCTATCGTACAGAGTGTAGGGCATTTAGGCTCTGGTCATAATTAGTGCCCTCTATCGTACAGAGTGTAGGGCATTAGGCTCTGGTCATAATTAGTGCCCTCTATCGTACAGAATGTAGGGCATTAGGCTCTGGTCATAATTAGTGCCCTCTATCGTACAGAGTGTAGGGCATTAGGCTCTGGTCATAATTAGTGCCCTCTATCGTACAGAGTGTAGGGCATTAGGCTCTGGTCATAATTAGTGCCCTCTATCGTACAGAGTGTAGGGCATTAGGCTCTGGTCATAATTAGTGCCCTCTATCGTACAGAGGGCGCCATTTTGGACAGGATCAAAGGCAGTGTTCCAGTACTTCAGGAAATGCTTCCTCCCAATCTATTTGCATCAGTTGGTAACCAGATCTATAGAGTGATTCCTCATGAAACCCAGACAACAACAACAACGACTGGGCGCAGACATCCATTCTAATTCTATTCCACGTTGATTCAATGTAACTGTCATTGAAACGACGTAGAAACAGTGTTTATTCAACCGGTGCCCAGTGGGGTTTTGGGGGTTGTGACTAAATGTCATCCATAGAATGGTCATTTGGAGAGAGGATCGTTTACCTTATGTTTGAGATTCATCTCTAAAAGCATCATTGAGAAATAACTGATCAACGTTATTACATTTTACCCAGGCCTAATTTAAAACCCCATGTTTCATCTGTAAGTGCTACAAAGCAACAACATTTTTTTTTAGGGGGGGGGGGGATTTGCCAGTTTTTATATATATATATATATATTTTTTTTTTTACATACACACACACACACATCACCGTTCAAAAGTTTGGGGTCACTTAGAAATGTCCTTGTTTTTGGCTGGCCTTCCAGGCAGAGATGCAAAGAAAAAGCCATATCTCAGACTGGCCAATAAAAGGAAAAGATTAAGATGGGCAAAAGATCACAGACACTGGACAGAGGAACTCTGCCTAGAAGGCCAGCATCCCGGAGTCGCCTCTTCACTGTTGATGTTGAGACTGGACAGAGGAACTCTGCCTAGAAGGACCAGCATCCCGGAGTCACCTCTTCACTGTTGATGTTGAGACTGGACAGAGGAACTCTGCCTAGAAGGACCAGCATCCCGGAGTCGCCTCTTCACTGTTGATGTCGAGACTGGACAGAGGAACTCTGCCTAAAAACCAGCATCCCAGAGTCGCCTCTTCACTGTTGACATTGAGACTGGTGTTTTGCGGGTACAATTTAATGAAGCTGCCAGTTGAGGTCTTGTGAGGTGTCTGTTTCTCAAACAAGACACTCTAATGTACTTGTCCTCTTGCTCAGTTGTGCACCGGGTCCTCCCACTCCTCTTTCATTCTGGTTAGGGCCAGTTCTGTTCTGTGAAGGGAATAGTACACAGTGTTGTACAAGATCTTCAGATTCTTGGTAATTTCTCGCATTGAATAGCCTTCATTTCTCAGAACAAGAATAGACAAGAATGAGTTTAAGAAGAAAGTGCTTTGTTTCTGGCCATTTTGAGCCTGTAATCAAACCCACAAATGCTGATGCTCCAGATACTCAACTAGTCTACAGGAGGCCAGTTTTATTGCTTCCTTAATCAGAACAACCATTTTCAGCTGTGCTAACATAATTGCAAAAGGGTTTTCTAATGATCAATTAGCCTTTTAAAATGATAAACTTGGATTACGTAACACAATGTGCCATTGGAACACAGAAGTGATGGTTGCTGATAACGGGACTCTGTACACCTACGTAGATATTCCATTACAAATCGGACGTTTCCAGCTACCAATAATCCTTTGCAACATCAACAATGTCTACACTGTATTTCTGATCAATTTGATGTTATTGTAATGGACAAACATTGTGCTTTTCTTATAAAAAAACAAAAACAAAAAGGACATTTCTAAGTGACCCCAAACTTTTGAAACGTAGTGTATGTATATTTATATAGTTGTACATAATATACTCTATAAGCAAGGACATCCAGCCAACTGGACACAACTGTGGAAAGCATTGGAGTCAACATGGGCCAGCATCCCTGTGGAATGCTTTGGACACCTTGTAGAGTCCACATGGGCCAGCATCCCTGTGGAATGCTTTGGACACCTTGTAGAGTCCACATGGGCCAGCATCCCTGTGGAATGCTTTGGACATCTTGTAGAGTTTATGTCCCAACGAACTGAGGATGTTCTGAGGGAAAAATGGGGTACAACTCAATATTAGGAAGGTGTTAATGTTTTATTCTATGGATTATATTTTGTGAATTTCCCCAATTCATGGTATTTTTCTGTCTGGGTATCATAAGGAATCCCTCTATAAGGGATTGGACAGGTGATAAACCAGGTTACCATTGAGTCTGTGATGGGTAGGGATAAGGGACATGCTGATTGGGTGGTGGGTAGGGATTAGGGAGTCTTGGGACAGAGACAGGCGGAGTTTGCCTGTGTGTGTCCTGATGTTTCTTCAGACTGCTCCACTGAGCGAAGGCTTTATCACACAAGCGGCACTGGAATGGTTTCTCTCCTGTGTGGGTCCGACGGTGGTTTTTCAGGACATTACCGTCACGAAACCTCCTCCCGCAGTCAGGGCATTGGTACGGTTTCTCTCCAGTGTGGATTCGCAGGTGAAGAGTGCAGTGGCTCTTACTTGTGAAGCTCTTGTCACAGTAAGTACAGCAGTAAGGTTTCTCACCCGCATGAATCCGGAGATGAAGTTTTAAACTCCCTGTCAGGGAGAAACTCTTCCCACACTGAGGGCAAAGGTAAGGCCTCTCTCCAGTGTGCTTCCTCTGGTGGACTAGTAAACTACCTTTAGTGGTGAAGGTCTTGTCGCACTGTGGGCAGTGGACTCTGCTTTTGTGAGTCTTCTGAATGTGACCCTTTAGAAGAGCCTTGGTAGAGAACTTCTCCCCACAGTGGGGGCATGGAAGAGGGCCTTGGTGCATACGGACTGGACCCAGTGTCTCCCCCTTGTGGTTCTTCAGGTGGTGCTGCTTTAGCGAGATTGTATGGCGAAACTTCATCCCGCACACCAAGCAGTGGTAAGGTGTCTCTCCCGTGTGAGTTCTCATGTGTCTCTGTAAGAGTCCTGATTGGGTAAAATCCTTACCGCAACGAGGGCAGACGTACGGTTTCTCCCCGGTATGGATTCTCACGTGTCTTTTAAGACTACCGGCCTCACCGAAACCCCTTCCACATTCAGAGCACACGTGTGGCTTTTTCAGAGGATCATTTGGCGGATGCCGGGTTTGCATGTGTGATTCCAGTTTAGAGGCAGTTACGAAGCTCTTCATACAGTGAGCACAGCGGTGAGGGTGTTCCGTGTGAACAACTTCCCGGTGATGTACAAGGCTTATTTTTTCACGAAAATTCCTACCGCATTCCGAGCAGTGGTAAGGTTTCTCACCTGTGTGAGTCCTGATGTGTCTCTGCAAGTTTCCAGAATCATTGTAGTTCTTCCCACAATGATGGCAGACGTACGGTTTCTCCCCAGTGTGTGTTCTCAGGTGTCTCTTAAGACTGCCAGCCTCACTGAATCCCTTTCTGCATGTAGAGCACACGTGTGGTTTCTCTCCAGTCAAGTTATCTCTGTATCTCTTCAGGTACTGTAAGTGTCGTTTTAGACTGCGTGCTGTGATAAAACTCTTCCCACAGTGATCACAGATATGGGAGCCATCTCCTGAGAGGGGTTCCTTACGTTGCTTAGCATTAGGCGTGCTGCAAAGCTTCTCTCTTGTGTGTTTTCTCTGGTGTACTCTGCATTTGCGTGAGGTAACGAAGCTCACCCCACAGTCGTCAGAGGAGCAATGGTAAGGTTTCTCTCCTGTAAGGACGCTCTTCACAACAACCTTCTCTCCTGGGTGAGTTTTTCTCATGTGTCTCCTTAAGTTTCCAGAATCACTCCAAGCCTTCCCACAACGAGGGCAAACAAATGGTTTCTCCCCCGTATGAGTTCTCAGGTGTCTCTTAAGACTGCCAGCCTCGCTGAATCCCTTTCCGCATGTAGAGCACACGTGTGGTTTCTCTCCAGTCAAGTTCTCTCTGAATCTCTTCAGGTACTGTAGGTGTAGTTGTAGACTTCTTGCTGTGGCAAAATTCTTCCCACAGTGATCACAGATGTGGGAGCCAGGCCTGTCTCCTGAGAGGGTTTTGTGTTGTTCAGCATTAGACCAGCTGTGGGGTTTCTCTCCCGTCTGTGTTGTCTTGTGTATTATATGGCTACTCTGCCCCGGTGTCTTCCTGCAGTCGACCAGCCGCACGGACACCCTCTTCTGACTCTGCAGTAAGATGCTACTGGGAGAGGCACGACCTGGGGACTTCGGGAGGGCGGAGGGTGATGTGGGAAGCTTGTTCTGGAAATCATAAAAATAGAGAGAGAACAAATCAGGGTGGGAAACATTCTCCTACGTGGCAAGGAATGTTTTTGCCTCTCAAAAGTCTTTCCCTTGAATCCTCTCATCCTTGATTAAAAAACATTGGAGGATAAAGTCCAAGAGGAGAAACCTTGAATCTTTTCCTCCAATACATTTATAGAAGGAGGAGGACAAGATGAAGCCGACAGACACAGTTGCCTCGTTTCTAGCTACTAGCCAACTTTTCAGTATTTGTGGGGGGTGTTATTGCTGATATATTGGAGGTGTTATTTCTGATATATTGGGGGTGTTATTTCTGATATATTGGGGGTGTTATTTCTGATATATTGGGGGTGTTATTTCTGACATATTGGGGGTGTTATTTCTGACATATTGGAGGTGTTATTTCTGACATATTGGAGGTGTTATTTCTGACATATTGGGGGTGTTATTTCTGACATATTGGGGGTGTTATTTCTGACATACTGGGGGTGTTATTTCTGACATATTGGGGGTGTTATTTCTGACATATTGGAGGTGTTATTTCTGATATATTGGAGGTGTTATTTCTGACATATTGGGGGTGTTATTTCTGACATATTGGGGGTGTTGTTTCTGACATATTGGGGGTGTTATTTCTGACATATTGGAGGTGTTATTTCTGACATATTGGGGGTGTTATTTCTGACATATTGGGGGTGTTGTTTGTGACATATTGGGGGTGTTATTTCTGACATATTGGGGGTGTTATTTCTGATATATTGGGGGTGTTATTACTGACATATCGGGGGTGTTATTTCTGACATATTGGGGGTGTTATTTCTGACATATTGGGGGTGTTATTTCTGACATATTGGGGTGTTATTTCTGACATATTGGGGGTGTTATTTCTGACATATTGGGGGTGTTATTTCTGACATATTGGGGGTGTTATTTCTGACATATTGGAGGTGTTATTTCTGATATATTGGAGGTGTTATTTCTGACATATTGGGGGTGTTATTTCTGACATACTGGAGGTGTTATTTCTGACATATTGGGGGTGTTATTTCTGACATATTGGGGGTGTTGTTTCTGGCATATTGGGGGTGTTATTTCTGACATATTGGGGGTGTTGTTTCTGACATATTGGGGGTGTTATTTCTGACATATTGGGGGTGTTATTTCTGATATATTGGGGGTGTTATTTCTGACATATTGGGGGTGTTATTTCTGACATATTGGGGGTGTTATTTCTGACATATTGGGGTGTTATTTCTGACATATTGGGGGTGTTATTTCTGACATATTGGGGGTGTTATTTCTGACATATTGGGGGTGTTATTTCTGACATATTGGGGGTGTTATTTCTGACATATTGGGGGTGTTATTTCTGATATATTGGGGGTGTTATTTCTGACATATTGGGGGTGTTATTTCTGACATATTGGGGGTGTTATTTCTGACATATTGGGGGTGTTATTTCTGACATATTGGGGTGTTATTTCTGACATATTGGAGGTGTTATTTCTGATATATTGGAGGTGTTATTTTGACATATTGGGTGTGTTATTTCTGACATATTGGGGGTGTTATTTCTGACATATTGGGGGTGTTATTTCTGACATATTGGGGGTGTTATTTCTGACATATTGGGGGTGTTGTTTCTGACATATTGGGGGTGTTATTTCTGATATATTGGGGGTGTTATTTCTGACATATTGGGGGTGTTATTTCTGACATATTGGGGGTGTTATTTCTGACATATTGGGGTGTTATTTCTGACATATTGGGGTGTTATTTCTGACATATTGGGGGTGTTATTTCTGACATATTGGGGGTGTTATTTCTGACATATTGGGGGTGTTATTTCTGACATATTGGGGGTGTTATTTCTGACATATTGGGGGTGTTATTTCTGACATATTGGGGGTGTTATTTCTGATATATTGGGGGTGTTGTTTCTGACATATTGGGGGTGTTATTTCTGACATATTGGGGGTGTTATTTCTGACATATTGGGGGTGTTATTTCTGATATATTGGGGGTGTTATTTCTGACATATTGGGGGTGTTATTTCTGACATATTGGGGGTGTTATTTCTGACATATTGGAGGTGTTATTTCTGACATATTGGGGGTGTTATTTCTGACATATTGGGGGTGTTATTTCTGACATATTGGGGGTGTTATTTCTGACATATTGGAGGTGTTATTTCTGACATATTGGGGGTGTTATTTCTGACATACTGGGGGTGTTATTTCTGACATATTGGGGGTGTTATTTCTGACATATTGGAGGTGTTATTTCTGACATATTGGGGGTGTTATTTCTGACATATTGGGGGTGTTATTTCTGACATATTGGGGGTGTTATTTCTGACATATTGGGGGTGTTATTTCTGACATATTGGGGGTGTTATTTCTGACATACTGGGGGTGTTATTTCTGACATATTGGGGGTGTTATTTCTGACATATTGGGGGTGTTATTTCTGACATATTGGGAGTGTTATTTCTGACATATTGGGGGTGTTATTTCTGACATATTGGGGGTGATGAAGGGAAATGACTGCCTCTGACATGCACGTTCTGATATTTCTTAATTTCTTTAATTATTTTTACATATATTATTACTGTTGGAGCTGGGGAACACAAGTATTTCGCTGCACCTGCGATATCAAGACAAGGAATCAAGGATGAGATTTATCAAGGAAAGACTGAAACACACATTTTACGACTGGGAAAAATAAATACTCGTGTCTCTTACTCTCTGCTCTGGAGTGTGCCTCTCTGGATCTGACTCTGCCTCCAGCCCATCGCTAGCCAACCAATCCTTGTCCTCCACGTCCCAGTCTTTGTCGCAGTCTGCAGCGTCGTCATCGGATTGGCTGGAACTCAAGTGTTCCGCCTTCAGTCCATTGCTAGGCAACCAATCGCTGTCCTCCTTGTCGCATTCTCTGTCATAGTCTACAGCATCATCACCATCGGACTGGCTGGGACTAATTGGTGCCCCACTAGCATCCTCCAGCATCCTTCTGATGTCCTCTTTCAGTTGGACTAACCAAGACATTCCCTGCTCCTCTGATTTCATTGAATCCGTATTGTCCCACATTTCCTCCATGACTTTACGCCTTAATAAGCGATGATTCATCCCTTTAATTTCAGATCCATCTTTGCCATGACGTTCACACAGGGAGCGTAAATTGTCCTCGGTTAAAGTGAATAAACTCTGTTCAATTTCATCAATCAACGTTTCCTTCTCTGAACTGAGTGGATTCATATTGTCCTGCTTGTGTGGCAACAACGACCATGCAGTCAATGGCAGGACTTTAGAGAACCTGTAAAAAAAAAGATTTATACATCAAAACACTCATCTGTAACTTCATGTCCTCATTAGCTGATATTTAAAGGAACAGTTCAGGATTTTGGCAATGAGTTTCTTTACTTCCCCAGAGGTAAATGGACATGTTTAAGTCTCCGCCGTCCAGTATGAAATCAGTTAAGAGACATAGTTCCGCGAGCCAATGCTAACTAGCGTTAGCGCAATGACAAAGTCTACAGAAACAGCTAACAGTGTCCTTAGACTTCCAGTCATTCTTATGATCCAAATCAACACAGGCTTTCATTGTTTTCAAATACGGAGCCGATTTGACTGACAAACCTTCGCTTATTTAACCTTTATTTTACATTGGCAAGTCAGTTAAGAACAAATTCTTAAGTACAATGACGGCCTAGGAACAGCTGAATCAACCGGTTTATCCTCATTAGCTGTGATTACCGTTGACAACAGGCAGCTTCATAGCAGGAGATTCTTCCATCAACCGGTTTATCCTCATTAGCTGTGATTACCGTTGACAACAGGCAGCTTCATAGCAGGAGATTCTTCCATCAACCGGTTTATCCTCATTAGCTGTGATTACCGTTGACAACAGGCAGCTTCATAGCAGGAGATTCTTCCATCATCCGGTTTATCCTCATTAGCTGTGATTACCGTTGACAACAGGCAGCTTCATAGCAGGAGATTCTTCCATCAACCGGTTTATCCTCATTAGCTGTGATTACCGTTGACAACAGGCAGCTTCATAGCAGGAGATTCTTCCATCATCCGGTTTATCCTCATTAGCTGTGATTACCGTTGACAACAGGCAGCTTCATAGCAGGAGATTCTTCCATCAACCGGTTTATCCTCATTAGCTGTGATTACCGTTGACAACAGGCAGCTTCATAGCAGGAGATTCTTCCATCAACCGGTTTATCCTCATTAGCTGTGATTACCGTTGACAACAGGCAGCTTCATAGCAGGAGATTCTTCCATCAACCGGTTTATCCTCATTAGCTGTGATTACCGTTGACAACAGGCAGCTTCATAGCAGGAGATTCTTCCATCAACCGGTTTATCCTCATTAGCTGTGATTACCGTTGACAACAGGCAGCTTCATAGCAGGAGATTCTTCCATCAACCGGTTTATCCTCATTAGCTGTGATTACCGTTGACAACAGGCAGCTTCATAGCAGGAGATTCTTCCATCAACCGGTTTATCCTCATTAGCTGTGATTACCGTTGACAACAGGCAGCTTCATAGCAGGAGATTCTTCCATCAACCTGTCCTTGGCGATACTTTCTTCCTGCTCGACGACATGCTGACCAAACCAGACGAGAGAATCCTATTTCATCTTTATTTAATCAAGGCGAGTCAGTTAAGAACAAATTCTTATTTACAACGACGGCCTAGGAACAGTGGGTTAACTGACTTGTTCAGGGGCAGAATGACAGATTTTGACCTTGTCAGCTCAGGGATTCGATCCAGCAACCTTTCAGGTTACTGGCTCACCGCTTTGGTTTTTAGGAGCATATACACACGTGGTTGATTGAAAGATGAACTGAGGTCCACACTCCGGGAGGTTGTCGTAAGGCTGTAAAGTTGGTTGCCAACCGCCAAATAAAGTCCAAAGAAGAAGAAGCCTTTAGGAAGGAGGAGGAGCCTTTAGGAAGGAGGAGGAGCCTTTAGGAAGGAGGAGGAGCCTTTAGGAAGGAGGAGGAGCCTTTAGGAAGGAGGAGAAAGGAATTCCGTTGACCGTTTTATCTGTGGATTCATTGTCAGAGTTGAGGACCTTGTGCATTTCAGGTAAAATAAACAACCCAATGTTTATATCCCAGGACAAATGAGCTAGAAACAGCAAGCTAACTAAATAGGACAAATTAGATAGCAACTGCTAAAATGGCATAAATGATTAAAATGCTTTTCGACCTGTCCCCAGATTAATATAATTGGTTCAGAGTTTGTTTTCATATTTCAACCTGCCATGTCCTGATCGTGTCTGGTGTAGGGGTACAAAATCAACATGCGCGCGTCCTGTTTGGTCAGCATAGGAGGCACCGTTGTCTTATACGCCTATGTGTCCAGTTGCTGGGGTAACGTTTTAATTTAGAAAACACTTAGATATTAAATTAAATATTTTGTTCCAAGAAGTAAACAAACAATGTAAACGTAGCCATCTTGTCTATTCCTCATCCCTCATTGATCGGAGTCAGGTCAGTCAGTGTACGCTTGATTGGTGGACACCCACCTGGCTCGTTAATTAATCCACCAATCAAGCGTCACTTTGAATGACACTCACCTGGCTCGACCAATGAGAGCAGATCAGAGATAAGACGTCGGTGAATACATCATGGAGCACGACGTGTATTTAATAACGGGAGCGTCTTGTGAATCCAATCGTTCTCGCTGCAACTGGACACGTACATTTAAGAGAATGGGTGCCTCTCCTAATCAAGAACGAAGAAAGTATCGACCAGAAAAAAGGTTTGGTGGATAAATCTCCTGCTATGCAGCTGCCTGAGATCAACGGTTATCACAGCTTAAATGTTAAATGTAGATGAGGATAACCCGTTTGATTCCATTAACTATCACTTTTACCTGGCTTTCTGTATTGGTTGTACTCATTGGCTGCATCATTTTGGTGGTTGGCAACAGAACATAACGTACCACAATATAGCCGGCTTCAGCAACAACAACAAATGCATGTATAATCTCGAGGAACTATTTACCGAATGTAAAGTTAATTCGATAGAGTGGGTCACATTTAACGTCTGTATCCAACTTTTGTCAGAACAGCACCATGTTGAGTTAGACAGCGGCTTGTCATTAGACCACGCACGTCCTACCACTGTCTACAGAGCAGGAATACGGTGCGGTTCGGACAAAGTCTGGATTCAGACGTTTATTTGATAGTGAGGGTCACATTTCAATTTACGTCTGGTAAATAAGAGTTCCTAGAGATTACACACATGCTTTTGCGTAGCCGGCTATATTGTGGTAAGGTTATTTTCCGTCGCGGGCCACCAGAACGACTATATGCACAACTCAGGGAGTCCAACCAATACAGACCCCCGATGTTGTGTTTCAAAGCTACACTGTACCATGCATTTCGATGGACCCACTATATACACACAAAAAATATTTTCTGGCAATTTAACCATTCATTTTTACCAGCATTGATCCGTGTAGACGTGAGGAAAAAAAGAGTGACGCTCGCAGCCAGTCTTCTCATTCTGCATTATATTCGTGCTTAAACACTTATCGTATGATTTTGGCCTTTACAGGTCTATATAAACCGTTCTGATATAGCTAACGTTTGAATAAATACGTTACAACAGTTAACTAGCTAGAGATCCATGTGGACCTAGCTACAAAGCGGTTTATAATTTGGCAAGATGTGCATTTATGATCTACCTGGATGCTTTTAATCGTATCGTCTGTGTGACGTTTCCCTCCGACGTGTTCTCTTGTTTACCTTTTGACCAAAGATGGTTTAGATAAGTCTTGCTTTCAACCCAGTCTGTTTTGATGGCAGCAGTTTGATGCCGTCATTTCCGGTATGGGAAGGAAGCATTGTTCTGAGGTTTATTGGCAGACTTGAATGTCTATTGCCGCCACCTACTGTACAGGGCAGTGAACGACATAAAAATAAAAAATAATTTGGAGGAAACGACGTCATACGCTATACCAGGGGTTCTCAACTCTTAGCCTAGAGGTCTGGAGCCTGTTGGTTTGCTGTTCTACCTGATAATTAATTGCACACACCTTGTATCCCAGGTCTAAATCAGTCCCTCATTAGAGGGGCACAATGAAAAAGAAAAAACTATACTGTTTAAAAACCACATCCAGTCATAGTCCAGGGCGGAACATTCTTCGACAGGATTCCTATGTCCCAAAGAGCGTTCAGCTGCACTCTTATTTATTTTCCGTTTGTGCTGTGCAGTTTATGACCGTTGCAATAAATTATGCAGTCCACCTTTTTAACGTAAAATATATCAGGGTCCCTTGGTGGCGTGAAACATTCACTGGTGTGTAGGCTCTACTACCATCGCGTCTTCAACGCCACTCAACCCTTTCCTTGTTCCCCACGGTAACCCACGGTAACCCACTCGTTCTCACTCTCTGTGTTCTCATCTTCACCCGACCCACCATTAGTTTCAAACTGAACATCTGTTTCCCCCGTCTTCCTTCAGAGGAAGCCTTCAAAATAAGACCAGAGCGAGTTATGCATTCTACTCTGTGACGGAGAGAGTTATGCATTCTACTCTGTGACGGAGGGAGTTATGCATTCTACTCTGCGACGGAGTAGAGTTATGCATTCTACTCTGCGACGGAGGGAGTTATGCATTCTACTCTGTGACAGAGAGAGTTAGGCATTCTACTCTGTGACAGAGAGAGTTAGGCATTCTACTCTGTGACGGAGAGAGTTATGCATTCTACTCTGCGACGGAGTAGAGTTATGCATTCTACTCTGTGACAGAGAGAGTTAGGCATTCTACTCTGTGACGGAGAGAGTTATGCATTCTACTCTGTGACGGAGAGAGTTATGCATTGACAGAGAGAGTTATGCATTCTCTCTGACAGAGAGAGTTATGCATTCTACTCTGACGGAGAGAGTTATGCATTCTACTCTGTGACGGAGAGAGTTATGCATTCTACTCTGACGGAGAGAGTTATGCATTCTACTCTGTGACGGAGAGAGTTATGCATTCTACTCTGTGACGGAGAGTTATGCATTCTACTCTGTGACGGAGGGAGTTATGCATTCTACTCTGTGACGGAGGGAGTTATGCATTCTACTCTGTGACGGAGGGAGTTATGCATTCTACTCTGTGACGGAGAGAGTTATGCATTCTACTCTGTGACGGAGAGAGTTATGCATTCTACTCTGTGACGGAGAGAGTTATGCATTCTACTCTGTGACGGAGAGAGTTATGCATTCTACTCTGTGACGGAGAGAGTTATGCATTCTACTCTGTGACGGAGAGAGCATTTATGCATTCTATTCTACTCTGTGACGGAGGGAGTTATGCATTCTACTCTATGCATTCTACTCTGACGGAGGGAGTTATGCATTCTACTCTGTGACGGAGAGAGTTATGCATTCTACTCTGTGACGGAGAGAGTTATGCATTCTACTCTGTGACGGAGAGAGTTATGCATTCTACTCTGTGACGGAGGGAGTTATGCATTCTACTCTGTGACGGAGGGAGTTATGCATTCTACTCTGTGACGGAGGGAGTTATGCATTCTACTCTGTGACGGAGAGGGAGTTATGCATTCTACTCTGTGACGGAGCGAGTTATGCATTCTACTCTGTGACGGAGGAGTTATGCATTCTACTCTGTGACGGAGGGAGTTATGCATTCTACTCTGTGACGGAGGGAGTTATGCATTCTACTCTGTGACGGAGTAGAGTTATGCATTCTACTCTGTGACGGAGAGAGTTATGCATTCTACTCTGTGACGGAGTAGAGTTATGCATTCTACTCTGTGACAGGGAGTTATGCATTCTACTCTCTATTGAATACTCTGTGACGGAGAGAGTTATGCATTCTACTCTTGACGGAGGGAGTTATGCATTCTACTCTGTGACGGAGGGAGTTATGCATTCTTGACGGAGAGAGTTATGCATTCTACTCTGTGACGGAGAGAGTTATGCATTCTACTCTGTGACGGAGAGAGTTATGCATTCTACTCTGTGACGGAGAGAGTTATGCATTCTACTCTGTGACGGAGGGAGTTATGCATTCTACTCTGTGACGGAGGAGTTATGCATTCTACTCTGTGACGGAGGGAGTTATGCATTCTACTCTGTGACGGAGGGAGTTATGCATTCTACTCTGTGACGGAGGGAGTTATGCATTCTACTCTGTGACGGAGAGAGTTATGCATTCTACTCTGTGACGGAGGGAGTTATGCATTCTACTCTGTGACGGAGGGTGCCCATAGTCTACTCTGTGACAGAGAGTTATGCATTCTACTCTGTGACGGAGGGAGTTATGCATTCTACTCTGTGACGGAGAGAGTTATGCATTCTACTCTGTGACGGAGGGAGGTGACAGAGCGAGTTATGCATTCTACTCTGTGACCGAGTTATGCATTCTACTCTGTGACAGAGCGAGAGTTACATTCTACTCTGGACAGAGAGTTATGCATTCTACTCTGTGACGGAGAGAGTTATGCATTCTACTCTGTGACGGAGTAGAGTTATGCATTCTACTCTGTGACGGAGTAGAGAGTTATGCATTCTACTCTGTAGAGGCTGCATTCTACTCCCAGAGTTATGCATTCTACTCTGTGACAGAGAAGAGTTATGCATTCTACTCTGTGACGGAGGAGAGTTATGCATTCTACTCTGTACGGAGAGAGTTATGCATTCTACTCTGTGACGGGAGAGTTATGCATTCTACTCATGTGACGGAGGGAGTTATGCATTCTACTCTGTGACTGGGAGTTATGCATTCACTCTGTGACGGAGGGAGTTATGCATTCTATCTGACGGAGGGAGTTATGCATTCTACTCTGTGACGGACGGAGTTAGGGACGGAGAGAGTTAGGCATTCTACTCTGTGACGGAGGGAGTTATGCATTCTACTCTGTGACGGAGAGATTATGCATTCTACTCTGATAGGGAGTTATGCATTCTAGGACGGAGGGAGGTGACAGAGAGTTATGCATTCTACTCTGACGGAGGAGTTATGCATTCTACTCTGTGACGGAGGGAGTTATGCATTCTACTCTGTGACGGAGGAGTTATGCATTCTACTCTGACGGAGGAGTTATGCATTCTACTCTGTGACGGAGAGAGTTAGGCATTCTACTCTGTGACGGAGAGAGTTAGGCATTCTACTCTGTGACGGAGAGAGTTATGCATTCTACTCTGTGACGGAGAGAGTTATGCATTCTACTCTGTGACGGACGAGTTATGCATTTACTCTTGACGGAGGAGGTGAGAGCGAGTTATGCATTCTACTCTGTGAACGAGTTATGCATTCTACTCTGTGACGGAGGGAGTTATGCATTCTACTGTCGAGTTTGCATTCTACTCTGTGACGGAGAGAGTATGCATTCTACTCTGTGGGAGGAGTTATGCATTCTACTCTGTGACGGATAGAGTTATGCATTCTAACAGAGTTATGCATTCTACTCTGTGACAAAGAGTATGCATTCTACTCTGTGACAGAGAGAGTTATGCATTCTACTCTGTGACAAGAGAGAGTTATGCATTCTACTCTGTGACAGAGGAGTTATGCATTCTACTCTGTGACGGAGTAGAGTTATGCATTCTACTCTGTGACGGAGGGGAGTTATGCATTCTACTCTGTGACGGAGGGAGTTATGCATTCTACTCTTGACGGAAGAGTTATGCATTCTACTCTGTGACGGAGAGAGTTATGCATTCTACTCTGTGACGGAGGGAGTTATGCATTCTACTCTGTGACGGAGGGAGTTATGCATTCTACTCTGTGACGGAGGGAGTTATGCATTCTACTCTGTGACGGAGGGAGTTATGCATTCTACTCTGTGACGGAGGAGTTATGCATTCTACTCTGTGACGGAGGGAGTTATGCATTCTACTCTGTGACGGAGGAGTTATGCATTCTACTCTGTGACGGAGGGAGTTATGCATTCTACTCTGTGACGGAGGGAGTTATGCATTCTACTCTGTGACGGAGAGAGTTATGCATTCTACTCTGTGACGGAGGGAGTTATGCATTCTACTCTGTGACGGAGGGAGTTATGCATTCTACTCTGTGACGGAGGGAGGTGACAGAGCGAGTTATGCATTCTACTCTGTGACCGAGTTATGCATTCTACTCTGTGACAGAGAGGGAGTTATGCATTCTACTCTGTGACCCTGAGTTTCATTCTACTCTGCGACGGAGTAGAGTTATGCATTCTACTCTGCGACGGAGTAGAGTTATGCATTCTACTCTGCGACGGAGTAGAGTTATGCATTCTACTCTGCGACGGAGTAGAGTTATGCATTCTACTCTGTGACGGAGGGAGTTATGCATTCTACTCTGTGACGGAGGGAGTTATGCATTCTACTCTGTGACAGAGAGAGTTATGCATTCTACTCTGACGGAGAGAGTTATGCATTCTACTCTGTGACGGAGAGTTATGCATTCTACTCTGTGACGGAGGGAGTTATGCATTCTACTCTGTGACAGAGAGAGTTTGCATTCTACTCTGTGACAAAGAGTTATGCATTCTACTCTGTGACGGAGAGAGTTATGCATTCTACTCTGTGACGGAGGGAGTTATGCATTCTACTCTGTGAGAGAGAGTTATGCATTCTACTCTGTGACGGAGGGAGTTATGCATTCTACTCTGTGACGGAGGGAGTTATGCATTCTACTCACGGAGGGAGTTAAGCATTCTACTCTGTGACGGAGGGAGTTATGCATTCTACTCTGTGACGGAGAAGTTATGCATTCTACTCTGTGACGGAGAGAGTTATGCATTCTACTCTGTGACGGAGGAGTTATGCATTCTACTCTGACAGAGAGTTATGCATTCTACTCTGTGACGGAGAGAGTTATGCATTCTACTCTGTGACGGAGAGAGTTATGCATTCTACTCTGTGACAGAGAGAGTTATGCATTCTACTCTGTGACAGAGAGAGTTATGCATTCTACTCTGTGACAACAGAGTAGAGTTATGCATTCTACTCTGTGACGGAGGGAGTTATGCATTCTACTCTGTGACGGAGTAGAGTTATGCATTCTACTCTGTGACGGAGAGTTATGCATTCTACTCTGACAGAGAGAGTTATGCATTCTACTCTGTGACGGAGGGAGTTATGCATTCTACTCTATGACGGAGGGAGTTATGCATTCTACTCAGCCCCCGGAGAGAGTTATGCATTCTACTCTATGAGGAAAGTTAACATTCTACTCTGTGACGGAGAGAGTTATGCATTCTACTCTGACGGAAGAGTTATGCATTCTACTCTGTGACGGAGGGAGTTATGCATTCTAAACGGAGGAGCATTCTACTCTGTGACAGAGGGAGTTATGCATTCTACTCTGTGACTAGAGTTATGCATTCTAAGACGGAAGTTATGCATTCTACTCTGTGACAGAGGGAGTTCCCATTCTACTCTGTGACGGAAAGAATGCATTCTACTCTGTGACAGAGAGAGTTGCATTCCCTCTGTGACAGAGAGAGTTATGCATTCTACCTGACGGAGTAGAGTTATGCATTCTACTCTGTGACGGAGGGAGAAAACATTCTACTCTGTGACGGAGGGAGACGGAGAGAGTTATGCATTCTACTCTGACGGAGAGAGTTATCATTCTACTCTGTGACGGAGAGAGTTATGCATTCTACTCTGTGACAGAGAGAGTTATGCATTCTACCTGACGGATAGAAAACAATGCATTCTACTCTGTGACGGAGGGAGTTATGCATTCTACTCTGACGGAGTAGAGTTATGCATTCTACTCTGTGACGGAGGGAGTTATGCATTCTAGAAGTTATGCATTCTACTCTGTGACGGAGAGAGTTATGCATTCTACTCTCTATAGAAAACGGAGGGAGTTATGCAGTTCTACTCTGTGACGGAGGGAGTTATGCAAACTACTCCCTGACGGAGGGAAAACAACATTCTACTCTGTGACGGAGAGAGTTATGCATTCTACTCTGTGACGGAGAGAGTTATGCATTCTACTCTGTGACGGAGGAGTTATGCATTCTACTATGACGGAGAGAGTTATGCATTCTACTCTGTGACAGAGAGAGTTAAACGGAGGGAGTTGCATTCTCTCTATAGAAAACGGAACAGTTATGCAGTTCTACTCTGACGGAGGGAGTTATGCATTCTACTCTGTAGAAAACAAGAGTTATGCATTCCTCTGTGACGGAGGGAGTTATGCATTCTCTCTGTGACGGAGGGAGTTATGCATTCTCTCTCTCTAGAAGTTATGCATTCTACTCTGTGACGGAGAGAGTTATGCATTCTACTCCCTCTGTGACAGAGAGTTCATTCTACTCTGTAGACAACAGAGTTATGCATTCTACTCTGTGAGAGTTATGCATTCTACTCTATAGACGGAGGGAGTTATGCATTCTACTCTGTGAAAACGGAGTAGCCCCCCTGAGTTATGCATTCTACTCTGTGACGGAGGGAGTTATGCATTCTACTCTGACAGAGAGAGTTATGCATTCTACCTGACGGAGGGAGTTATGCATTCTACTCTGTGACGGAAAACAACATTCTACCTGTGACGGAGAGAGTTCCCATTCTACTCTATGACGGAAAACAACATTCTACCCCGGAGTTCCATTCTCTCTGTGACGGATAGAGTTATGCATTCTACTCAACGGAGGGAGTTATGCATTCCTCTGTGAGTTCCATTCTCTCTGTGACAGAGGAGTTATGCAACTCTGTGACAAGAGTTATGCATTCTAATCTGTGACGGAGGGAGTTATGCATTCTACTCTGTGACAGAGAGAGTTATGCATTCTACTCTCTGACGGAGGGAGTTATGCATTCCTCTCTGACGGAGGGAGTTATGCAAACTCTGTGACGGAAAAGAGAGTTATGCATTCTACTCTGTGACAGAGAGAGTTATGCATTCTACTCTGTGAAAACGGAACAGTTATGCATTCTACTCTGTCTATAGAGTTATGCATTCTACTCTGTGACGGAGGGAGTTATGCATTCTACTCTGTGACGGAGGGAGGTGACAGAGCGAGTTATGCATTCTTCTGACTGAGGAGTTATGCATTCTACTCTGTGACGGAGCAAGTTATGCATTCTACTCTGTGACGGAGCGAGTTATGCATTCTACTCTGTGACGGAGCGAGTTATGCATTCTACTCTGTGACGGAGGGAGTTATGCATTCTACTCTGTGACGGAGGGAGGTGACAGAGCGAGTTATGCATTCTACTCTGACGGAGTAGAGTTGTGAATGTACTACCAGACAGTAGAAGCTAGCTCTCTATTGAATGACAGAACCATGTTAACAACAATCACCTGTTTATTAGGAGGACATGATAAAGACGACACAAGGCATCATGTGATTCAGATCAGAAGCAGCAATACAGGTCAAACAGTGAGTTTACGTCCAAAATGGCACCCTAATAATCCCTGTAGAGAGTTTTGCCAGGACCCATGGCGTGCCCATAGTGCACACTACATAGGGAATAGGCTGCCCATAGTGCACACTACATAGGGAATAGGGTGCCCATAGTGCACACTACATAGGGAATAGGCTGCCCATAGTGCACACTACATAGGGAATAGGCTGCCCATAGTGCACACTACATAGGGAATAGGCTGCCCATAGTGCACACTACATAGGGAATAGGGTGCTCATAGTGCACACTACATAGGGAATAGGCTGCCCATAGTACACGCTACATAAGGAATAGGGTGCTCATAGTGTACCCTACATAGGGAATAGGGTGCTCATAGTGCACACTACACTCGTAAGTAGACTCACCTGTTTATTTAAAACATAACTTCATACTCTCGTAGCCTATAGCTGTCTTTGTTAGTCAAGTTGCAGCACTGCTGGGCTACAGCACACCAAGATGGTAAAACACAGTATCGCAGGCAAAGTGTTGCCAACATCTGTTAACTTTCCCAAAATGTCCCGTTTGGAAGATTCACGAAATCAGGAGGGGGTAAGCAAGAAATCCAGAATCTTCCAACCGGGATCTTGGGAAGGAACTGGATTTCTGGGAATCTTGGGAAGGAACTGGATTTCTGGGAATCTTGGGAAGGTACCCTATGCAGGTAGCATCAGGTCGTGGGCGTGGTCACCGAGTGCTGCTGACCCCTGTTTGACCTCCAGGAAACACAGACCATCGCCATGGGCACTGAAAAAAGCAAACCAACAGCGTATTAGAATCCACCCCTCTCTAAATAATAGGAAACAACAGCCCCCCTGAGTTCCCTCTCACTATAGAAAACAACAGCCCCCCCCTGAGTTCCCTCTCTCTAAAGAAAACAACAGCCCCCCCTGAGTTCCCTCTCTCTATAGAAAACAACAGCCCCCCCTGAGTTCCCTCTCTCTATAGAAAACAACAGCCCCCCCTGAGGTCCCTCTCTCTATAGAAAACAACAGCCCCCCCTGAGTTCCCTCTCTCTATAGAAAACAACAGCCCCCCCCCTGAGTTCCCTCTCTCTATAGAAAACAACAGCCCCCCCCTGAGTTCCCTCTCTCTATAGAAAACAACCGCCCCCTGAGTTCCCTCTCTCTATAGAAAACAACAGCCCCCCTGAGTTCCCTCTCTCTATAGAAAACAACAGCCCCCTGAGTTCCCTCTCTCTATAGAAAACAACAGCCCCCCTGAGTTCCCTCTCTCTATAGAAAACAACAGCCCCCTGAGTTCCCTCTCTCTATAGAAAACAACAGCCCCCTGAGTTCCCTCTCTCTATAGAAAACAACAGCCCCCCCCTGAGTTCCCTCTCTCTATAGAAAACAACAGCCCCCCTGAGTTCCCTCTCTCTATAGAAAACAACAGCCCCCCCTGAGTTCCCTCTCTCTATAGAAAACAACAGCCCCCCCTGAGTTCCCTCTCTCTATAGAAAACAACAGCCCCCTGAGTTCCCTCTCTCTATAGAAAACAACAGCCCCCTGAGTTCCCCTCTCTCTATAGAAAACAACAGCCCCCTGAGTTCCCTCCCCCCTGAGTTCCCTCTCTCTATAGAAAACAACAGCCCCCCCTGAGTTCCCTCTCTCTATAGAAAACAACAGCCCCCCCTGAGTTCCCTCTCTCTATAGAAAACAACAGCCCCCTGAGTTCCCTCTCTCTATAGAAAACAACAGCCCCCTGAGTTCCCTCTCTCTATAGAAAACAACAGCCCCCTGAGTTCCCTCTCTCTATAGAAAACAACAGCCCCCTGAGTTCCCTCTCTCTATAGAAAACAACAGCCCCCTGAGTTCCCTCTCTCTATAGAAAACAACAGCCCCCCTGAGTTCCCCTCTCTATAGAAAACAACAGAGTTCCCTCTCTCTATAGAAAACAACAGCCCCCTGAGTTCCCTCCCTGAGTGGGTCCCTCTCTCTATAGAAAACAACAGCCCCCTGAGTTCCCTCTCTCTATAGAAAACAAAAAACAGCCCCCTGAGTTCCCTCTCTCTATAGAAAACAACAGTCCAAAACCCCCTGAGTTCCCTCTCTCTATAGAAAACAACAGCCCCCTGAGTTCCCTCTCTCTATAGAAAAAACAACAGCCCCCCTGAGTGAGTTCTCTCTCTCTATAGAAAACAGCCCCCTGAGAAAACAACAGCCCCCCCTCTATAGAAAACAACAACCCATTGAAAAAATTCCTCTATAGAAAACAAAACAGGGCTACCATAACTAAACATCGTCCAAAACAGGGAGGGGCTACCTCTAAACTCCAAAACAGGGAGGGGCTATCCAAAACAACAGAGGCTACCCCTAAACATCGTTCAAAACAGGGAGGGGCTACCATAACTAAACATCTCCAAAACAGGGAGGGGCTACCATAACTAAACATCGTCCAAAACAGGGAGGGGCTACCATAACTAAACATCGTCCAAAACAGGGAGGGGCTACCATAACTAAACACCGTCCAAAACAGGGAGGGGCTACCATAACTAAACATCGTCCAAAACAGGGAGGGGCTACCATAACTAAACATCGTCCAAAACAGGGAGGGGCTACCATAACTAAACATCGTCCAAAACAGGGAGGGGCTACCATAACTAAACATCGTCCAAAACAGGGAGGGGCTACCATAACTAAACATCGTCCAAAACAGGGAGGGGCTACCATAACTAAACATCGTCCAAAACAGGGAGGGGCTACCATAACTAAACATCGTCCAAAAGGAGACACTAGTTGTTTTTCGCTAAACGTTTTGCTACGCTGTGGATACACCTCTGGTGTCCTAACATGACTTGAGCCCGATCTCAAATCACAACCCCTAAGCACAGATCTGAGAAGAGTTGACAGGGTTAAGAAACCTGGTAATAGAGCTCCACATTGACCTCCTGATGATATCAACATATTGCTCATACCAATTAAATCCTTTCAGATCTCCACAAGTGCATAAGGTGATTGATTAGGGATTGGGCCAGTGTCTGTTCTCACCTGTTGTGACCAGGCAGCAGTACGATGCTGAGGGTGTTGTCAGGTAGAGATCTGAACAGCTTCCCCACGTGCCGGTCCAACTTCCTCATCACGCACGCCACTTCCTGTTCCTCTCTTCTGGTTTCCTGCGACGACTCGTCCGCTGTCTCTCTGTCGGACCCAGTCGTCGTCATAGTAACCCAGGAGCACAGGTGGGGCGGAGTCAGGGCTCTGCGAGTGCTCACCTTCCTGTCCCAGAGTTCCACAGGTGAGCTGAGGACCGCGTCCACAGTGTCAGGACTATCATACTCTGGAAAAATGTGCACATTTTTAATATGATGATTAGCAAACCAATTGCATTTTAAAAATCATACTTTTTTATATTTCGAACAACTAAAATTCAATGGCTAAAATTAGACCCAGGTCATGGATGATGAGCGGCCGTTAGAGTATTGGGCCGGTGACTTAAAAGGTTGCTGGTTCGAATCCCTGAGCCAACAAGGTTAAGTTGCTCCAGATAAGAGCGTCTGCTAAATAAAATACAATAATAATATAATAATATAAAATAATAATATAATAATAATAATATAATAATAATAAAATAATATAAATAAATACATTATAATAATAAAATAAAATAATAATAATACAAATAAAATAATATAATAATAATTAAAATAAATCATAATAATAATAATAAAAAGCTGTTGGTACATGTGAAGCTTTGACTCACTTAGGAAAGCATGTCTCCTACGTTTCTGTCTTCCAGAGTGCTTTGCAGGTAGAATTACGCCCTGAACCGTTCCGTACTGTCCGAAGGCCTCGCGGAGGTCCTCTTCACAGAGTCCGGCAGTCTTAGCATGGAGCCTCGCTCCAACATTGGCTTCGGCTGCTATCTCTGCTAGCATAGTTTTCACTTGGAGCAGAGTGCCATTGACTTCAACTGAGAGCTCTGCTAGCTTAGCAAATTTAGCTTTAGCATGTAGCCCAGGTCCATTCGCTTCAGCTAGCTTAGCTTTAGCATTTAGAAAAGTTCCATTGACTTTCTCTAAGAGCCCCGAATGGTTCGCTTTAGCATGTAGCCTAGCTCTATTGACCTTAGCTGGGAGTGCTGCTATGTTAGCATTTAGCCCGGTCTCATTGACTTCAGCTGCCGCATTAGCATTTAACCCGGTCTCATTGACTTCAGCTGCCGCATTAGCATTTAGCCCAGTCCCATTAACTTTGGCTGCAAACTGTGCTGTTTTAGCGTTAGCCTTTAGCCCTGCGGCGTAGATGACGTTAGCATTTAGCGGGTCATCCTGCAGGGAACTCAGAAAGACGTCCAGATCCAACGTGGACTCCTTTACAGGTCTCTGGACCTGACCGGTAGGAGAGAGAACACACACTAGATTTACATTCAGAAAGAGCATGAGCAACAAGACAGAAGGGGAGAATTACTGGAAGCAAAGGTCAGAGGGAGAAATTAGAACAAGTCTATGAAAAAAGGACAGAGAGGGAGAAAGAGAGTGGGGAGACGGACAGTGTGAAAGAGACACAGGCAGGACAGAAAGCGATTGAGACAGAAAGCGATTGAGACAGAAAGCGATTGAGAGAGACAAAGAGATTGAGAGAGACACAAAGAGATTGAGAGAGACACAAAGAGATTGAGAGAGACACAAAGAGATTGAGAGAGACACAAAGAGATTGAGAGAGACAAAGAGATTGAGAGAGAGACAAAGAGATTGAGAGAGACACAAAGAGATTGAGAGAGACACAAAGAGATTGAGAGAGAGACACAAAGAGATTGAGAGAGACACAGAGATTGAGAGAGACACAGAGATTGAGAGAGACACAGAGATTGAGAGAGACACCGAGATGGAGAGAGACACAGAGATTGAGATTGAGAGAGACACAGAGATTGAGAGAGACACAAAGAGATTGAGAGAGACACAGAGATTGAGAGAGACACCGAGATGGAGAGAGACACCGAGATGGAGAGAGACACAGAGATTGAGATTGAGAGAGACACAGATTGAGAGAGACACAGAGATTGAGAGAGACAAAGAGATTGAGAGAGACAAAGAGATTGAGAGAGACACAGAGATTGAGAGAGACAAAGAGATTGAGAGAGACACAAAGAGATTGAGAGAGACAAAGAGATTGAGAGAGACACAGAGATTGAGAGAGACAGAGATTGAGAGAGACAGAGATTGAGAGAGACACAGAGATTGAGAGAGACACAAAGAGATTGAGAGAGACACAGAGATTGAGAGAGACACAGAGATTGAGAGAGACACCGAGATGGAGAGAGACACAGAGATTGAGAGAGACACAGAGATTGAGAGAGACACAAAGAGATTGAGAGACACAAAGAGATTGAGAGAGACAAAGAGATTGAGAGAGACACAGAGATTGAGAGAGACACAAAGAGATTGAGAGAGACACAGAGATTGAGAGAGACACAGAGATTGAGAGAGACAAAGAGATTGAGAGAGACAAAGAGATTGAGAGACACAAAGAGATTGAGAGAGACACAAAGAGATTGAGAGAGACACAAAGAGATTGAGAGAGACACAAAGAGATTGAGAGAGACACAAAGAGATTGAGAGAGACAAAGAGATTGAGAGAGACACAGATTGAGAGAGACACAGAGATTGAGAGAGACACCGAGATGGAGAGAGACACAGAGATTGAGATTGAGAGAGACACAGAGATTGAGAGAGACACAGAGATTGAGAGAGACACAGAGATTGAGATTGAGAGAGACACAGAGATTGAGAGAGACACAAAGAGATTGAGAGAGACACAGAGATTGAGAGAGACACAGAGAGATTGAGAGAGACACAGAGATTGAGAGAGACACAAAGAGATTGAGAGAGACACAGAGATTGAGAGAGACACAGAGATTGAGAGAGACACAAAGAGATTGAGAGAGACACAAAGAGATTGAGAGAGACACAGAGATTGAGAGAGACACAAAGAGATTGAGAGAGACACAGAGATTGAGAGAGACACAGAGATTGAGAGAGACAGAAAGAGATTGAGAGAGACAGAAAGAGATTGAGAGATTGAGAGAGACAAAGACATTGAGAGAGACAAAGAGATTGAGAGAGACAGAAAGATTGAGAGAGGCAGAAAGAGAGTGAGAGAGAGAGAGACAGACAGAAAGATAGAGAGACAAAGCGATTGAGAGAGACAAAGCGATTGAGAGAGACAGAAAGAGATTGAGAGAGACAGAAAGAGATTGAGAGAGACAGAAAGAGATTGAGAGAGACAGAAAGAGATTGAGAGAGACAGAAAGAGATTGAGAGAGACAGAAAGAGATTGAGAGAGACAGAAAGAGATTGAGAGAGACAGAAAGAGATTGAGAGAGACAGAAAGAGATTGAGAGAGGCAGAAAGAGATTGAGAGAGACAGAAAGAGATTGAGAGAGACAGAAAGAGATTGAGAGAGACAGAAAGAGATTGAGAGAGGCAGAAAGAGAGTGAGTGAGAGAGAGAGACAGACAGAAAGATAGAGAGACACAAAGCAAAAAAAGAGAGGCAGAAAAAACCCAGACAGGTACATGAGGGGGTTAGGAGAGAGAAACGTAGATAAACAGAAAACGAGGGACAGATCCAGACCTTGACGATGTGTCCGCTGTGTAGCGGTGTTCCGTTGAGCATCTCGACAGCCAGCACAGCTCCCTCCAGCAGCTCAAACTCTACCTCTGCATGCACCTGCCGAGTCATCACAGGGTCAAAGGTCAAACTCACATTTATGAAGCACATATACTCATAGGAAAGTGATCTCGATCACTAGTCAAGGGCACTGCGTTCATCCACCTCTGGCCTGCTCGCCTCCCTACCACTGAGGAAGTACAGTTCCCGCTCAGCCCAGTCAAAACTGTTCGCTGCTCTGGCCCCCCAATGGTGGAACAAACTCCCTCACGACGCCAGGACAGCGGAGTCAATCACCACCTTCCGGAGACACCTGAAACCCCACCTCTTTAAGGAATACCTAGGATAGGATAAGTAATCCTTCTCACCCCCCCTAAAAGATTTAGATGCACTATTGTAAAGTGGCTGTTCCACTGGATGTCATAAGGTGAATGCACCAATTTGTAAGTCGCTCTGGATAAGAGCGTCTGCTAAATGACTTAAATGTTAAATGTTAGTCACCAACTCTGGTTCCTCATCAAGACTTTTATTAGTCGAATCAGGTGTTGGTGCTGGTCCAATGAAGTGGATGCTAAAAGCTGCTGTTTCACGAGCAACAGACTGGAATATGTTCTGGGATTCATCCAATAACATTGAGTAGTTTTAGCTTCATCAATAAGTGCATTGTCGACGTCGTCTCCAGTGACCGTAAGTACGTACCCCAACCAGAAGCCGTGGATTCTAGGCAGCATCCGCATTGAGCTGAAGGCTAGAGCTGCCACTGTCAAGGAGAGGGACATTAATCCGGAGGCTTATAAGAAATTCCGCTACGACATCCGACGAGCCATCAAACAGGCAAAGCGTCAATACAGGACTAAGATTGAATCCTACGACACCGGCTCTGATGCTCGAGGGATGTGACAGGGCTTGTAAACTATCACAGTATACAAAAGCCAAACCCAGCCACGAGCTGCCCAGCGACGCAAGTTTACCAGACAAAGCTAAATTGCTTCTATGCTCACTTCGAGGCAAGCAATGCTGAACCATGCATGAGAGCACCAGCTGTTCTGGACAACTGTGTGATCACGCTCTAGCCGATGTGAGTAAGACCAAGGCCGCAGGGCCAGACGGAATACCAAGACGCATACGCTGACCATCTGGCAGGTGTCTTCACTGACATTTTCAACCTAACCCGGTCTGTAATACCAACTTGTTTCAAGCAGACCACCATTGTCCCCGTGCCCAACAACGCCCAGGTAACCTGCCTAAATGACTATGGCCTCATAGCACTCACATATATAGCCGTGAAATGCTTTGAAAGGCTGGTCATTGCTCACATCAACACCATCATCCCAGACACCCTGGACCCAGTCCAATTCACATACCCAACAGATACACAGATGACTCAATCTCTATTGTACTCATTTACACTTACATTTAAGTCATTTAGCAGACGCTCTTATCCAGAGCGACTTGCAAATTGGTGCATTCACCTTATGACATCCAGTGGAACAGCCACTTTACAATAGTGCATCTAAATCTTAGTACTCCACACTACCCTCACCCATCTGGACAAAAGGATTTACCTACCGGTATGTGAGAATGCTGTCCATTGTCTTCAGCTCAGCATTCAACACCACAGTCACCTCCAAGCTCATCACTGAACTCAGGACCCTGGGACTAAACACCTTCCTCTGCAACTGGATCTGGACTTACTGACGGGCCGGCTCCAGGCGTTAAGGGGAGGCAACAACACATCCACCACGCTGACCAACAACACGGGCCGGCTCCAGGCATTAAGGGGAGGCAACAACACATCCACCACGCTGACCAACAACACGGGCCGGCTCCAGGCGTTAAGGGGAGGCAACAACACATCCACCACGCTGACCAACAACACGGGCCGCCTCCAGGCGTTAAGGGGAGGCAACAACACATCCACCACGCTGACCAACAACACGGGCCGGCTCCAGGCGTTAAGGGGAGGCAACAACACATCCACCACGCTGACCAACAACACGGGCCGCTCGGCTATGTGCTTAGTTCCATCATGTATTCATTGTCCACCCTACGACCGCGTGGCCGCGCACGACTCCAACACCATCATCAAATTTACCCGATGACACGACGGTGGTAGGGACTGATCACCGACGACGATGAAGCAGCCTATAGGGAGGAGATCAGAGGCCTGGCCGTGTGGTGCCAGGACAACAACCTCTCCCTCAACGTCGGAAAGACAAAGGAGTTGATCGTGGACTACAGGAAACGGAGGGGTGAGCCACGCCTCCAACCACATCAATGGGGCTGTAGTGGAGCAGGAAACGGAGGGGTGAGCCACGCCTCCAACCACATCAATGGGGCTGTAGTGGAGCAGGAAACGGAGGGGTGAGCCACGCCTCCAACCACATCAATGGGGCTGTAGTGGAGCAGGAAACGGAGGGGTGAGCCACGCCTCCAACCACATCAATGGGGCTGTAGTGGAGCAGGAAACGGAGGGGTGAGCCACGCCTCCAACCACATCAATGGGGCTGTAGTGGAGCAGGAAACGGAGGGGTGAGCCACGCCTCCAACCACATCAATGGGGCTGTAGTGGAGCAGGAAACGGAGGGGTGAGCCACGCCTCCAACCACATCAATGGGGCTGTAGTGGAGCAGGAAACGGAGGGGTGAGCCACGCCTCCAACCACATCAATGGGGCTGTAGTGGGCAGGCAGGAAATGGGGCTGTAGTGGAGCAGGAAACGGAGGGGTGAGCCACGCCTCCAACCACATCAATGGGGCTGTAGTGGAGCAGGAAACGGAGGGGTGAGCCACGCCTCCAACCACATCAATGGGGCTGTAGTGGAGCAGGAAACGGAGGGGTGAGCCACGCCTCCAACCACATCAATGGGGCTGTAGTGGAGCAGGAAACGGAGGGGTGAGCCACGCCTCCAACCACATCAATGGGGCTGTAGTGGAGCAGGTAGAGAACTTCCAAGATCCTCAGTATCCACATTACTAAGGAATGAACATAGTCCACACACACCCACACAGTTGTGACGAGAGCACGACGGCACCTCTTCCCCCTCAGGAGGCTGAGGAGATTTGGCCTCAGATCCTGTTCTACAGCTACACCATTGAGAGAATCTATGGACCCTCTGGGGAAAAATAAACTTGGTTTGAGCTTTGATATTGTCAAATTAGTTTTATACTCTGAAAATTAGAACCTAACGCCACACTCACACACCCCAGTACACACTACATACTCCCAGACACACTACACCCCAGTACACACTACATACGCCCAGACGCATGCTGATGTAGTATATGGCCAATATACCACAGCTATGGGCTGTTCTTAGATACAGGCAATAGCTGCCAATCAGCATTGTGTAACTTTCTATCTATTTACCATGTTTATCTTTAACTCTGCTTTGTTGGAAAAGGACCCATAAGTCAGCATTTCTCTATTAATCTACACCTGTTGGTTACAAAGCATGTGACAAATAACATGATTTGGATGGAACAAAAGCCTGTACCCATTGGAGAACCCTGCGCCAGAACTCATAAAGCATCTCTGAGAAGGAGAGCTGATCTAGGATCATCTTAGCCTTTTAGGTTGCAATGAATGGACAAGCGGGACCTGATCCTAGATCAGCTCGACTGTGGTAACGAATGGACAAGGGGGACCTGATCCTAGATCAGCTCTACTGTGGTAACGAAAGGACAAGGGGGACCTGATCCTAGATCAGCTCGACTGTGGTAACGAAAGGACAAGGGGGACCTGATCCTAGATCAGCTCGACTGTGGTAATGAATGGACAAGGGGGACCTGATCCTAGATCAGCTCGACTGTGGTAACGAAAGGACAAGGGGGACCTGATCCTAGATCAGCACTACTGTGGTAATGAATGGATAAGGGGGACCTGATCCTAGATCAGCTCTACTGTGGTAAGGAATGGATAAGGGGGACCTGATCCTAGATCAGCACTACTGTGGTAACGAGTGGACAAGGGGGACCTGATCCTAGATCAGCACTACTGTGGTAACGAATGGACAAGGGGACCTGATCCTAGATCAGCTCTACT